>NC_134487.1:300918545-301013545 GCF_040206685.1 Ascaphus truei
TAACTGTGAGGGGGGGGGATGTTTTTTCTTCGTTTACAGATAAATTATTTATCAGAGTTTAGATAATCATTTTTATTTGTAAAGGGTTTTGTACCTTTTCCCTTTAAAAAGTAAGTGTCGGTGTGTGTGTCACACTAAAACGCAAGGTTTCAGTACTAAAAATATTTCTCTAACATTATTATAAATAATATTTTGCCTGGAAGTAATACATTGCGTTACCTCTCGTTTTCAAGAACAGGCAGTCCTCGGTATCCGACGTTCCTCTTACTGACGAACGTGTTATCCGACGGCGCACAATGCCGCCTCGGGACGCATTGTCCGACGCCGTATTTGCGTATCCGACGATCACCGCCGCCGATTAACATTGGACCCGCTTTCCGACAGTCCTTAAACGACAGCGGTTTGCGGGACGCATTCCGTCGGATAACCGAGGACCCACTGTATGTCCTGGGCACAGAGTTATGATACATAGTTACATTAAATGAACAAAAGTGGTATATTCAATTTACAGACATTTCATGGACAGTTAGAGATAATGATTATGGGCATATGTAACAGTTACAGACGAGATTAAAATGTGACATAGCTGAAACTTGCTTATGCAGGAGGCGGTTTTGAGTCTCAGGTAGACTGTTCCAGTTGTGGGGTGCAGAGAAGGTAAGAGAAGGAGGAGCGGCTGGATTGTTTGTTGAACCCTAGGACCATGAACAGTCTTTTGGAGTCAGATCTCAGTTGATGAGAGCTGTGTGTGAGGAGCTTGTTCAGATTTAAATGCAAGACAGGAAAAATATACTTTGCGTCTGGACTCGAGTGATGACCAATCTAGTTCTTGGAGCATTTCACAGTGGTGTGTATTATAGTTACATTGTTGGATAAAGTGGCATATTGAGTTGTAGAGGGTGTCTTGTTGGCTAAGGTGCGTTTGGGGTGCTGTACCATATTCTATGTCCCCATAATATATAATTGGCATTAGCATCTGCTGTGTGATGTGCCAGATTGAAAAACCAGATTGAAGTACGTGTCCAAGGTCAGTGAAGCTAGGGCTGTGTGCATATTAGATCGTGTCATCCGCATACATGTACATTGAAGCTCCCTTACAAGCTGTAGGTAGATAAGACTGAAATTGGGTGACATGCAGGGGGGTTGGAGTAAGATCTCTAGATAGTCAAGTATTGGGATCTACTGTACCCAATAGGTAGGAGTGAAACCAGTTTAAAGCATGTTCCCCCCTATTCCAGAGAATTGAAGTTTGTTTAACAAGATAACATGATCAACAGTATCAAAAACCTGTGCAAAATGTAGGAATATTGCGCCAGTAAATTGTGCCAGGTCCATTCCACACTGGATCTCATTGCAGTTTTAAGAGGGTAGTTACTGTGGAGTGTGTTGGGTGGAAGCCAAATTAAAGTTGGACAAATGAGAACTTCAGAGATTAAAAAAAAAAAGAACTGGTAATCTATATTCAGAAGTGATAATCTCTTAAAATAATGAGAGGAGTAGAAATTATCTTAGTTGCTGGCGCAATTACTGTAAGTAATGTCTAGATGGCAATGACCGGAATCTCCAGGACAACAAGATACCACATTTACCAAAGTAAATATGAGACGGCATCATGAAGAATTGCTGCCCAAATGTTGCTGGAATTAATGAACGGCTCGCACTTAATTGCAAGACAGTCTCATAATAATTGCATTCATGGTTTGTTTTTTCAGATGAACCGGAAACGCGAGATGCCTGGTGGGCAGAGATCAGACAAGAGATAAAATCTCATGCTAAAGCACTGGGGTGTCATGCTGTAGTAGGCTACAGTGAGTCAACCAGTATTTGGTAAGTTGGTATGAGACTGATCTGAAGGTCCATATGTTAAAATAACGAGGTGACTGTCATACTGCTGAAAATAGTATGGGTATAATGGGTCTATGTAAACTAAAATAAGCCCAAACTGTGTCCTTGGGGAAGCTATTTCGGCAATAAAACCAAAGTCCGAAAGCTTGGTTTAAGTGTTATGTCCTTTGAGCTGAGTATTGGGCGTCCCCTTGAGAACCTTGCCATACTCCTGAGGATAGCAGAGTTTCTATTGGATTCAATGGTCGTGTTGTCGTACAGTACGTCAGAATTCCCGGGCATACCTCAAAAAAAGGGGAACGGTTAAAGCAGCAGGTCCCCTACCAGACGCTCATTTCTATTTACAGGATGGGGTCCCCAGAGCGGAGCTGCTCTATTTGGGGAGCTTTGGGGACCTCGGGGTTCCCAAGATACTTAGCAGTAAAGGTACCATCGCTGTTTCTTGGGCTTTAAGTGTCCCACGTCACAGGGGTCAGTAGATGACGATGAGGCTTCCTATCGGCCCGTGTGACCCAGGAGATTCAAACCACCATTTTATTTACCGTAGAGGTGACTGGAACGTTGGTACCTTTACCGGTAAGTGTTCTCCAGAGGTGAAAATAGCATAGTTCAGTTTGAGATAATCCCAAGTTCCCACCCTATAAATAAACAGGGGGAAGGGGGTAAAAAAAAAAAAAAAAACACTTGCAGCCGAAATTGCTGCCCGATGCCCGTGACATCTGCATGGGAACTGAGGGACACAGAAGTACTGAGGCTTTCTGGCTGAGCACTGTCACAAACCAAGATAATGTGATATTTCAAAGTCACTGCATCTCAGAGATTCCAGCAGGTGTAGGGCCCCTTAACGAGGCCGCAATATCCGCGCTGGAAGTAAATCTGTTTCCTCGCAGTGCAGCAACAGGTCAGGCTTTCAAGATATCCCTGCTTAAGTACAGGTGGCTCAGTTGAAGACACTGCCACCTGTGCTGAAGCAGGGATATCCTGAAAGCCTGACATGCTGGTAGCTCTTGAGGACTGGAGTTGAATATCCCTGATATGCTGAGCGCTTCTGAAGCCATTTCTGTTTGTCTCCTTATTAGGCTACGGCCCCGCTGTCTGCGCTGCGCGTGTGCCTGCCAGGCTGGCGGCGTGGGCAGCTCTGATCCCCGGTCTGCAGGGGGAAAGAGGGGGAGGCGTGGCGGGGGGTGGGCATGACATCACGACGTCACCCGGCAGGTTCACCCTCATTGGCTGAATCGCCGGGGGGCGTGGCTACCGCGCTTGTCGCCAGTATTGAGCTAAATTTTCCTGTCTTCTGGAAAAACTGGGCGCGCAGCGCGGCGGCGGCCACCCCTTGTAGTGGGCCCGGCCCCATTGAGGGGCGGCTCTTGTCCCTGCGGCGGGCGCTGCAGCGGGGACCTGGCCTTATGTTGCCGCCTCAAATGACAATGATTGTTGCCTATGCTTTGAACTGCAGTTGCAAAGGAAATGCACATTTGAAGTAACGCTTTGTCTTGTCCCGTTTCCTTTGCAGTGAAGAAGTCTGTATTTTGTCTGCCTCTGGTACAGCAGCTGCACTGAACCCTAGATTCCTGCAGGATGCCACCACCGAATGCTGTTTGGAACAAAGGTTGTCTTGGCAGCCTGGCTTCTTAATAGGGTCAGAGAAGGGAGAGGTTGATTTTTGCCTTCAGAGCCAGGATAGTTCTTCTCTATTAGGGTAGGTCACACTGTTATAGACCAGGGTGCAGGACAACCACTTAACAACCACTTTAACTAACAACAACAGAGGTAACTGATCTCTGTGCTGAGTCAAACAACCCTTCTTTTGTTGTTAATACTCCATCAGGTAACATTTAAAGGGGCAGTCTCACCGACAATCTAACAGCAGTGACATGCTAAGAACTTTATTAATAACTTTATATCAAATAGTTTTTCTCCCTATGGGATTCAGAGCGTGTCACAGTTACAGTATAGCGCGCTGTACATGGTAATGTTACGGTCGCTGCCCAGGTGAGCTTACACTCTGTTTTTGGTACCTCAGGCACAGGGAGATAAAGTGACTTTGCTTAAGGTCACAAGGGGCTGACATCGGGAATTGAACTACAGTGGCCTCCCCTGGTTCAGTGTCTTTACTCGCTGAGCCGCTTCTCCTCAGGAACATGATTAGGGCCTAAAACAATCAGACAGGCATACAGACGTATTGTGAGATATATATTTGTTATATTCCTGTAATAACCAAGTGCTCTAAGAGGGGGATTAACATCTAAACGTAATGTTGAAAGGGCAATTCCCCCTAGGACCGAAGGGAACTAATGCCAGTGACATGTTTAAGGGGCTACATCTGGGTGTTTAATGTGGTTATTTACCCAAATTGCACACCAATAAGTATTTTAAAATATTATTTTAACGTTTAGACAGGTGAAACAGGAGTATCCTGGAAGGGCAGTGCTGCAGAGGCAATGTAGAGGCACAATGCGTGCCATGATAATTCAGCACTTCTTGATAGATGAATCAGGAGAATATTATCACATACTGTACACAAACCGCGGCTATAACTGATAAAGTGAGTACCCCTGATGGGTTAAAGTCCTATGAGAGAATTAGCAAACCTGACAGTTGTAGACAGGCTGTAAAATCCCCTCTCAATAAACAGACTGGTGACGACCTGCCCGTATTGCAGATAAGATTGATGAAGTAGATGAGCACTCCCAGCTTGGTGGTGTAATTGCGTGCACCAGCACGAAACGCGTTGGAGATTCTTTTGCCCGTTTGTTGGGTCCGTATGCCACTTAATTAGTGGTTGTTTGAATCTTTTTGTCCCTCGGCCCATTGCTGCAGTGCACGGCTATTTTTCATGAAACATTGGATGTTTTCTTTTCCTTATGTTAACGTTTAAATGTTGGTTGAGGATGAAAAAAGAGAATTTCTTGATTGATTAAACATTCCCCCAATTAGAAGCCCCTAAGAAATTCAAGATGATTCATTTTATTAAGATGTAAAGTAGCCACATCTTTGATTTTAACATTTAGATTTGTATAGCAAAGGTTATTCAAATGTTATGTTCCAAAAGGTTTGTTTTCTTGCACCTTTGCTATTTGCGCATTAAAGCTGCAGTTCAAGCTGCCGTTTAAAAATAAATGTGCATCAATACAATCTGCACACTGACAAGTGATTAGCTAAATTGCAGATCAATCCGCTCTGTAATCCAGCGGTGGGGGGGCGGTATTTTTCTCGGGGGGCGCGGGCGGTTGCAGAGGCTCCGCACTCTTCCCCAAGGCATTTAAATTAAATGCCGGGGGATCACGTGAGGCCTCTGCAACGCTATACTTACCAAGATTCAGGCGCTCTGACGCTGCGTCAAATGACGCCGCGTCAAATGACGCCGTGGGGTCATGTGATGTCACACACATCAAATGATGCCGCGGGTGACGTAACGTCACGTGACCCTGCAGCAACATTTCACACAGGTGTAAGGTAAGGAGGGGCGGGCGCTAGCATCCAGGCAGGGAAGACAGGGGGGCGCAGCAGCAAACGTTTGCGCTCCCCTGCTCTAATCTATCGCTTTGCTCCGGGTTATTTAATTCAGTTTTTGCTGCAAAACAGTACCCACAATGCAAAGTTCAGTGGGGAAGATCATGCGACCAGTCAGTTACTAGATACAATTGGTGCACTGCTAGAGAGAGGGCGGGGCTCAAGAGCCAGAGCCTGTTTCAGAAGAGGAAGGGGATGTGACTTTGTAAATGGTTTCTATAAAACAAAAATGCTTGTTACATTAGAATACATTAAAATGTCTCATTGTCTCATAGTACAGAAGTGATTTATTTAAAAAAAATCACATCTAGGATATTGCTTGGTCTGCAACTTTAATAGATTCACTTTGAATTCAGGATTGTGTAGGATAGGGAGTAACGGTTTAGTGGGTAAAACAAGAAAAGTATACTCATTTTTCACAGGATATAAAAAGTAAAATGTTTACTTTAAGAGGGATTAAAAAATTCTAAGGAAGCTGTTTATGTTGATAAATTGTATAAATGTATTATTTCTGTCCACTTCATGGGACTGCCCATTTAAATAGTAACCCCGCACAGACAGAAATGTTTATCTTACTGATCGCAATCCAAAATATAACAGCACACACTTTCACTTTTCTATGTACTATAAACTAACAGACTTTGAAAAGCATATTCTTTAGACTGCAGCATGCAATGGAATTGATATTTATGATTGTTCTAATCTAGATTCCATAACCGCATCACACGTTGAAATATTGTTTTAGATACAGTATGCCGATACGTTAAAGATATTATATAATTGTTGTTATTTTGATCAACTACCAGAAAAAAAGTGCTTAAAATGCAGTGTATTGATATCCCAACACACAGCCGTTGCTTAGAACCATGATAAATACTGCCACAGCCCAACAAATCAGTCATTTGGATTCCATTCATCCTTCCTTTATACCTTTATGAACATCACATCTTACCTTTTGATATGAATCCATAGATACTGCTTTTAACCTTCAGTTGTTAGTTCCACATGCTTACATTGATCTAATATATGTAGGATTACAGATCCCCTGCTTGTTTTGATGCTTCAAAGATGATTTAAATAAATTGCTCATTTTTTATGAAACACGTTCATGCAGAATTCTTGCACCTTCCACTGATCCAAACGTACCTTGGACGAGTGGAGTGATTTAAATCCAGACACTTAAATAAAGAAAACCTTTAGTTAGATTATTGATCTGAATGGGTTTTTTTCCATTTGGATTACATTTATGTACAGTATATGCCTATTTTGCTAGCACAATATAAAACATGCCCTTTCCGACACGGTAGAGCCTTTACACTAAATTTCCTGGATATTTTTAAGATAACATCGACTTACATTTTAACATTGTGGTTTATTAGTTTAAAAGTATGTTACAAAATGGGTTTATTCTCTAAAATATATTTTAGCTGTTTGAACAAAAAGCAATTTTTTTACACCATTTCAGCAATTCTGGCTTCCGATCACGTTACCGTATTGTACTTCTTGGTTTACACTACTGAATGAGTATTAAACCAGCCTCGTACTATGTGCTGTGTTTTCGATGGACTGTACGGGACCCAATTTGTTGTACAAAATCTATGCTATATTTTAAAGGAATTAGCTAATCGGTAAACATCTATCTGTCAAAAACGTGCCTTTGAATAACAAAACACTAACATTTTGGTAACATTTAGTTGCACGGAGTGCTCTGTTAGTAATATATTTGTTTGGTGGTTTTTGGCAACATTTCTTTCTGCCAACTGCAAATGTCAAACAACTTGCGCCAAGGTTTCACCCACCTCTTCCGGACCATGCGGGATGTAAGCGAGCCCAAGTCAGAAGCGCATTGTAATTCTGCTTTTATTTTCTTCTGCAAATATTTTTTTTAGGGCTGAAGAGTCTTCGCCATCAACATGTTCTTTTTGTCACATACCTTATGATGAACTGAATATGCCCTTCCCAGCTCACCTCACTTTCTGCTGCAGCTGTCGAAAGCAAAAAGTTCCAGATGTTCTCTTCACCACTATAGATCTGCCCTTCGACGCCCCAGTTACGGGGAAAGGTTGTCTTATTCAAGCAAGGTGTGTATACCTGTTAGTTACTCTGCTAGGGTGTGTATGTAACTCTATGGGCATATTATGGCCAGCCGGTATGTATCCTCCTTGGATATCACCTGTGGTGTCCCACAAGGCTCTGTTCTGGGGCCCCTACTCTTCTCAATGTTCATCAATGATCTTCCCACAGCTTGTAAGGAAGCGTCAATACACAAGTGTGCAGATGACACAATCCTATATGCACACAGCCATAGCCTCTCTGACCTTCAACACATACTTCAGTCTGACTTTTTGAGACTCGAAAAATGGATTTCCCAAAACAAACTGTTTTTAAACACTGACAAGACTGTAACAATGGTATTTGGGACCAAGACTACATTTTTAAAGCTTCCAGTGACTGAGCTCCTGATTAGAACCAACGCTAACACCACCCTAACACCTGTCACTAGTTTTAAATACCTGGGCATATGGTTTGACTCCCACTTAACATTCGGAATGCACATTGATACCCTGTCATCCAAAACCTATGCCAAACTCGGTGTACTTTACAGGAACAAATCCTCCCTAAGTCTGCTGGTCACCGCTTTAGTACCGCAGCAATCTGTAGAAATTAGGCCATGCGCAATTACTTTTCTATAGTTTAGGATATGGAGCACGCATATACTGTGTGTGTTTAGGGCATTTTTACGGTAAGGGACTGCGCATTATAGGATTCATTAGTAGAATCCACACTAAGTCATTTTGATAAAAAAAAAAAATTTGATAAAAAATATTTCAAATATATGTAACTATTAACACGCTAACGTTTTAATGGCAACAGATTATCAGACATTAATCACGGCCACACACGGGATTTTACACTAAATGTGACTATTGTATGTGCACCTTGACTTGTGATCCTTATAAGTTCCTATTACTGGAACTGTCTACCGGAGACTCTCACATCCACCACCAATCTAAGTTCTTTCAAAACTAAGGCTGTCTCACATTTTAATCTGGTATGTAACTGTTTCATACGCCTATAATATATATTTTCCCTAACGGTGCATGCAATGTCTTGTATATAATGTATACCCTGCTCATTATGTAACTGTATTTGTAAACGTGTATTATTTGTCTTAACTCTGTGCCCAGGACATACTTGAAAACGAGAGGTAACCCTCGATGTATTACTTCCTGGTAAAATATTTTATAAATAAATAAATATTAGGCGTTGTGGAAGACTTTATTCCCAGATCCAGCAGATTTGGTTCTATTTATTGGCGTAACGGAAAACTACTAATGTGGGGAAAGGCAAACGGCAGCTATGAGCGCTACTTATTATTAAATGATCCTTATGATTGCATTAAACCCAACTTAATGGTTTAACAGCGCAGCAATGTTGTAGATAACCTTTATTCTGTTTTTTTTGGGGTTTTTTCCCCTGAAAAGGTTATGTCGTCTCAAAAAGAAAGCACAAGCTGAAGCGAATGCAACATCCATCAGCAACCTGCTGCCATTCATGGAGTACGAGCTGCATACTCAGCTAATGAATAAATTGAAACTAAAATGCATGAACGCCTTGTTCGGCCTGAGGATTCAGATCACAGTGGGTGAAAACATGTTGCTGGGATTGGCAGTAAGTAGCGTTACCGAAGAAGAACTTGTGTTATTGAACAACAGGCATAGGGATCACATGCTCGAGACATTGTGAACTTACTGTAGAACAGGGGGGTTCAACCTTTTTTTTGGTTAGGGAACACTAGCATTATATTGTGAAATTCTGGGGAACCCCAAGACTCTTCTCCCCCCCCCCCCCCCCTGTTTCTTACCCTGCCCTCCGTCTTCCTCTCTTACATCCCGTCTTTCTTCCCCTCTCACACTGTCCCCCCGTCAGTCCTCCTTCCCCTCTTTCTCTCTCTTACACTCCCCCCTTTCCCTCTTACACTCCCCCCTTTCCCTCTTACACTCCCCCCTTTCTCTCTCTCTTACACCCCCTCCCTTTCACACACCCTCCCTCTCTCTTACATTCCCCCCCTCTCTCGATCCTTCTTGCACTCCTCCTCACTCTCTCATGCCCTCTCCCCCTCTCTTACACACCATACTCTGCTCTGCCAGGCCTAGGATGTTTAACACCTTGAAAAACAGAGGCAGCCGTATCAGAGGAGACACACACCTGGGAGATACTGGAGCGGAACCCAGGCAGGATTACAGAGCACAGCAGAGAGAGAGAAAGATAGTCTGTTCCGCAGGTCCCGGTTCGGTCGGAAGTTGGACCAGACTTCCGGCACAGACAGGAGGAGGGAGGTGAATGATTGCAGTGCATGCTGGGGAGCCGCCACCGCTGGGCCCGGGACAGTTGTCCCAACTCTCACTCCCCGTCGGCCGCGGTACCCTTGAGGGGAACCCGCGAAACCCCGGCTGAAAATCACTCCCGTAGAAGGACGCATTCAAACTCGTTAACAACATCGTTATAAATGAAAGACTTAAGCCACTTGAAACATTTGTGTTGCTTTTTGGGCTGTTTTCTCACAGACATATTTAAGCATGTCACTTTAAAATACATGCAGTTTGAAAGTAAGGCCTTGATGGCAAACAATTTAGGGTTTTTCTGATATTCCATTTGCCTCTTTTCTACTGCAGGAGTCTGCAACACAAAGGGTTAATAGTCTCCTTCACAACATTTTAGTAAAGATATTTTTCAAATATGATTAAATGGTATATATTACAGAGTTCTTTTAGGTGTGGGCTCGATTTGAATAGGGTTAAGTTGTATTATCTGAAACTGTACATCCTTTGCCAAGAACATGGTTTCATTTCCAATGTATTACAATATGTATGTATATGTATACATGTGTATATATTGGACAGGATAGTGTTTAATTGTTATTGTTGCGTTAGTCTGCCACAGGTGTGTATCTGACGGCATTGCCGATTTCCGGAGGGATTCAGATTGCTGGGAAGACGCCCAGCGATTTGTCTTATGATCCAAACATTTCTCATATGCAGAAAAAGATCAATGAGACCATTGCTAAAAACAAGGAGCTATACGAAATAAATCCTCCTGTAAGTAAGAAGATAAGGATTTCATTAAAACATTTTTTTTTTTGTTGTTTTTTTTTTTTATTAAAACGTTTGCAGCATTTCATGTGACTTAAATTTACGGTGCGGAAAATGATCTTGTAGATGAACATTCTGACCTGTATACGGATGTCCTGCTAACCGTAAACTCTGGCTTAAACTTACTCCAATACTGAACCTTGTCACTTCTACATGATGTTTTGCGTGGCGCTTATTTCTACTGCTATTTATACAGGATTAGGGCTCCTCGGGAGCTAAAGCTTGGGTGATGTTCAAGGCAAGAAGTCCCAGCACCTTCCAAGGCCCCACTTGGCAACATGCTAGAATTGCAGTAAAGGGAAAGCATTATAGTCTCTCATTTTAGCATTTGTTTCACAATTGGAGATCCGCTTCAGATCTGCACGTTAATGATATGATGAATAAAACGTCATACTATTTTGAGTCTCCCGCCCCCTTTTTTTAAAAATAATTTTTTACGCTTCAGATTTCAGCCTGAAAGATTAACCTCACGCGTTACATAGTATAAATAATACAATACACACTGTTTGCACCAGAGACTTTGAGGCACATGTATCACGTACCAGGAAGAGTTACTGGGCTTTGGCTTCCATTGAAATGTATGGGAGTTGGCACGGAACCGGTGCGATAACACATGCCGGGGCTTGATAAATGTGCCGCCTAATTACTTTTTGGGATTTGACATTCAGAGCTGCCACTTCCCCCTTAGTATATAATGACAGAAAACACACACAGATCTGTATTGCAATCGAAGCCTTTTTTGCTGTACATTACAGACGTCTTTTAACTGTCACTCACCAGTTGTTGCCTAGCAACACCTACCCCCCTCTCCCCGTTATCTTTTGCGCCGTTTTTTTTTGCTATAAATAGTGTGGCCCTTGGCATGTTAAGTTACCGCTGAAGAAAGTCCCTCTGAGGACTGAAACGTCGGGATATGTCAGGATATATCTGCATGATGGACTGACCTTTTTGAAGATCACATTTTTCACACATTGTGCAATGTAACGTAACTACAACCTATTTGTTTACTTTTTGCTACAATTTGGCGATCACAATTCCGGCAACGAGTTTTCTGGGTTTAAAAACCATGTTTCAAATGGTTCAATTGCAAATGGCACAATCTGTGCGGCTCCCCAGAGACCGCGTACATTCAGTGCACATACGTATGGTTTTGTATTTCTATGGAAAATGTAAGATGGTGTCATTGTTATTGTAGGAGATATTGGAGGAAACCATCGGATCTCCCATTCCTGAGCCAAGGCAGCGGAAGTTTTGTAGATCGTATTCTGAAAGCTCGGATGAAGTTACAGAACTGGACCTCTCCCATGGCAAAAAGGATGCCTTTGTCTTGGAGGTACAGCTGGATCTTTTTGTCTTTAAAGCTGCAGTTCAGTCTTTGTTTTTTTTAATTTATTTTTTTATTTCAATAGTTTCATGTGTGCAATCTCTAATTACCTAAAGAACTGTATAGCTGCCGGTCAATTCGTTCTCCATGTATTGATAGGTCGAAATTTGGTGACATAATTAGTGAAGGGATCTGTTTATAATCTGCTTGTCTGTCAGTGGAAGCTCATGAATATTCATGAGCACTCCTGCACTGGCATGTGCTAGAGGGAGGGCAGGGCTGACAAGGGGTGTGCCAGGGCTTGTGACAGGACATGAAGGGGCAGTGCCTTAGCAAATGGCTGTTAAAATAGAATACAAGAAAATTGGTCTTTCAAAGTTGTTGTTTTTTTAAATAGAAAATGCTAAAAGTATTTTTTCTTACTACAGGAGTGATTTATTAAAAAAAAACACATGCAGGATATTGACTGAACTGCAGCTTTAAGTGGCTAGAAGTAAATAATGTAACCATTTCTTATCTGGGCTGTTCATATAAATTTTACATACACCAGACAGTTCACATTAAACACACATACTATATATAGGACTAACTATATATAAGACTGTGGCTGCTTCCGATGAGTTCCCGATATTATCTCCTCTACTCTCTGCTGGAATCAGATGGGTAAAACTCCAAATGACGTGGCTGTAAAGAGGAAATGTACGTAATTGTAAGAGGCAACGCACAGTTAAATATTTACCTCCTTGTATTCCTTTTTTATGATTGCTTTTCTCCGCCTGTTACGATTGCTTTCAGATTGATGATACAGACGCCATGGAAGATGTACATTCACTATTGACCGACGTGCCGCCACCTCCAGGTGATTTTCAACCACATTTCCTAGTCTCATTTTGTCTATATTTTGTATAAAAAGAATAAGAGGTCAAATGCCAATGTGTCTAAAAATCACAGATGCAAATCCAATGACTGATGTACAGAGGAACGCCAGAGTCTTCCTGCTGCTGCTGCTGAAAGGAGGTCACCCAGAGCGAGACTTTTTTCTATAGTGTAGGACAGGCGCGGCCAACTCCAGTCCTCAAGAACCACCAACCGGTCAGATTTTAAGGATATCCCTGCTTCAGCACAGATTGATTGAGCTACCTGTGCTGAAGCAGGGATATCATGAAAAACTTGCCAGTTTGGTGGCCCTTGAGGATTGGAGTTGGCCAGTCGTTGACTGAGCCACCTGTGCTGAAGCCTGGATATCCTTAAAACCTGACCTGTTGGTGGCCTTTGAGGACTGGAGTTGGCCATCCCTGGTGTAGGATATGGAGAACGCATATAATATGTGAGGGGATTTTTACGGTAAGGGACGGAGCATTACGGGATTCCAATTGATAGAATCCGCAGTAAGTTATTTTGATTGAAAAAAATATTTAATAAGTGTGTACAATAAACTAACATTTTAATGGCAACACATTAGTCACCGTGTAATTTGGCCTGTGTGCACTTCAAAAAAACCTACCAATGTGCGGAAAGACAAACTCCAGCTATTGGTTGCTGCACATTATTAAATAAAACGTATGGTGGTTGATTGAATTAAATCCAGCTTTTGCATCCCAGCTGTTATGAGCTAGATTTATACATTGCTACATCTCAGGCTGAGTCCAGGGTGACTCAGCCCGTGCGGAGGCGCGCTGAGGCTGAGGGAAAGTGGGTGCTTTCCGTGGCCTTGGTTGGCGTGTCGGGGGGCGGGCCAGTGACGTCACTGAGCTTGTTCGCCCTCATTGGGCGAACCGCTCACGTGACCGGCCCTGCGCTCCCATGAGAGCGAAAAATGTAAAATTTTCATAAGACTTACGCTTCCGCAAACGTGCGGAAGCGTAAGTCTTATGAAAATTTTACATTTTTCGCTCTCATGGGAGCGCAGGGCCGGTCACGTGAGCGGTTCGCCCAATGAGGGCGAACAAGCTCAGTGACGTCACTGGCCCGCCCCCCGACACGCCAACCAAGTGAGCCCCTGCTAAAGCCGTTCCCATTGCGGCTGCAGGGGCTCACTGCCGAGCAGCAGCGCGCCTCAGCACATGCCCGAGGCCTCGTGCTGAGTCCCCGCTGGCGCCGAGCTCGCTGATCTTGGCGCGGTTACCTGTGTGTATATGTATGTGTATATGTGTTTATATGTATATATATATATAATATATATATATATATATATATATATATATATAATGTGTGTATATGTGTATATGTGTATATATGTATATATATGTATATATATGTATATATATGTATATATATGTATATATATGTATATACAGGTAAACCCAGTTATAGCGCGGTCCTCGGGGTCCACCCCGAGACCACCGCATTAGTAACGGTGTCGCGCTAATTTTTTAAAAAATGGCCGCCGCGCGCCTGATCGGGAGGGAGTGAGGAGGGAAGGAAGGAAGAGGTCTGCACAACATGCGGGCCGCATGCGGCCGGTCTGGCCTCTCTGTGCGGCCCGCAATGACTCTGGCCGGGCGCCAGTTAATTAAATAAATAAATTTAAAAAAAGTTTTAAAAAATGGCGGCGATTCATCCCTCCTCCCTCCCTCTCCCTCCCAGCCCCCTCCTTCTCCCTCCCAGCCCTCTCCCTCCCAGCCCTCTCCCTCCCAGCCCCCAGGTTTTGCGGTGCGCGGTAGCAGGCTGCCGGAGAGGTCAGAGCATGCAGGGGGGGGGCTTAGTACCGGGGAGAGAGGATGTGCTGAGCTGATCTAAAACGTGTGTGTGTGTGGGGGGGGGGGGGGGGGTGTTAAAATGGCGGCTGAAGGACAAAAGATGTTAAATCCAGCAACGAAAGGGTTAACCAGCAATAGGCCAGGCAGTAAGCTGCAGGTACCCTTGGGCAGGAGAAGGGTTTAAAGGGATGCCTCAGGCAGGGCTGTACATGACAAGTGAGATAATCCTAAAAAAAATGTTAAATTTAAAAAAAACCAAACTTTTTTAAACAGGAGCCACGGGTCGCGTTATAACGCTGTTTACCTGTGTATATATATATATATATATGTATGTATATATATGTGTATATGTATGTATGTATGTTCCGGCTCACGCGATGCGCGCAAATGTGCGGGCACACACGCTCGGTGCTTTAATAAACACATTTTTTAAACTTTCCTGCTTGCTCGATAGCCCGCAATGCGCCCTCCCCCCTCCTCCCCCCCACGTGCGCGCCCGCAAGTTGCAGGACACCCGGCCGTGAGCGCGCTCAGCGCCAGCGGGGACAAAGCTGTACTGTTGCTGATCGTTTTATTATCGCGCCTCACAGCCTGGAGGTGCAATTTACACTCTGTACTTGGCTTTTTGTTTTCTAAAAGCAAACCAGGAACATGCATGCCAAATTCATAGCTACACCAAGATATTGCTATTAAAGTACTGAACAATAAATGTATGACTAAATTGCTATTATCCCACTTTAATGTTAACCTGGAAAGTAACTCAGACCGGCATTAAGCTGTTATGGATATCAATATGAATCAATACCGATCTGATTTTAAACTAGAAACAGGGTACGTATTTCCCAGTGACCATTAGGCTTCCCAGCTTGCTTGTCCTTGAACCATCTACTTTTAACCTGTTACGTTGCATTGTGCTTTTTCAGATGTGCTACTAAATACATAATGTATTTCTCTTTAGGGTTTTACAGCTGTAACACAGAAGTTATGCCTGGTGTAAATAACTGGACATCAGATATACAGGTAACTGGAAAACAACTCGCTAGTACTGCACGTTAGGGATCAGTAATATCAAATACGTCAGACAGAGATATATTATAACTTCTTTCACACTTGTAATAATTTTGTAATGCTGAGCTCACACTGGCTGTGGATTAGACCAGGGATGCGCAACCTGGGGGTGCAAGATTTTTTTTTGGGGGGGGGTGGTGCGGAGGTTACCAAGGCCCCGCGCTCTTCCCCACAGCATTTAAATTAAATGCCAGGGAGCGCGCGGGACTTCTGTAACTTACTTACCTTCGGGAGACGAAGCGGCCATGGCAACGACCGGCAAATGACACAGCGGGGTGACATGACATGACCCCGCGGCGTCATTTGACACCAGTTCCTAGGTAAGGAGGGGCGCAAGCACTGGGGCTGAGCAGGCAGGGGGTGCAGCGCAGAAAGTTTGCGCACACCTGGATTAGATAACATATTTAGTAGTTTGAGGTGGCTATTCCAGCCTTTGTCCTAATACAGCATAAAAAATGTGCCCTAAACGAAAGAAGTTTAAAGCACATTTCCGATAAACTGCGATATTTTAGTGGTGTGGCTCGTGTATTTTTTTATTTGTATAGCGCCATTAATGTACATAGCGCTGTGATGCAATTACTTGTCTTTGTGCTGTTTCTTCTTTAGATGTTCTCCTCGGTCCGAGTTATCCGACTAAACAATATCAACCTGACCAATCAAATCCTTAATAAGAATTTTAATGATCTCTGTGAGAATCTATTGAAGGTAAGCGTCTGATTCCTCCCAGTTACCTGCCGGTCGGGGCACCCCTAGCACATGTCACAGTGGCTTGAATAGATTTCAAAAGGTGGAGGGAGAGACTGTTGCAATAGTATTGTAACGTATTAAAATAAAGTATTAAAGCTGACGTACACCCAGTACACGCTGTCTGTGACTTTGTATAGGTGACCGTTTCTCGCCGTACTTTGTTTAGTTATATTAGAACAAATAAAGCCCTGCCATCCTTTCTCTTGCTTGTATATTATTGATAATGGACCAAATATCCACATGATGCATGTTTCAAGTCACTTGCACATTACCAATGTAAATTGCACCGATTGCTGATTCTCTGCCGTCTCAGAATACATGAAATGCTACTTTGCAATGAGGTATTCTGGTCATTACCCTCCCAAATTTCAATCCCTTCACTTTGTGGCAGGCTTTTGGTGTTAGAAGATAAATGATTGCTGTTTTCCAACTTTACATTATTGATTAGGGAGGTGATTAGAGAGAGGCATTTTTGTAAATTTTTGCTGAAGCTCGCAAAGCTGAGAAATGTGCCTTTTTGGCGAAAAATTAAAAAATGTAGCTAAACATTACAAAGTTTGAAAATAAATTGACAATTTGCAGGTTACGTGCGGTTATAAACATTAATATTTGTGCAAATCTCAAACATCGTAATTGGCAACGTTTTCAGTACTGTGACCTTTTGGAAAATTCCCCCAAATGAGTGTAACACACTTGAAGTTATTCGCAGATATATGGAGTCTGCCAGGGTCACGTTTAATAGCAGAGAATGTGTGTTCTGCACAAATCATTGTGTTTGTGAGAAACACGAGAAGGAATAAGCCCCTGTTTAGTATCCTGCAAAGCCACTTTCCCACGCTGGAGAAGTTTTTAGTCCCATTTATTTCAATGGAGCTGACCTCCAGTATTGAGAATCGCCTTCAGCGCACACTGAATTGGGGCCTAACGGCTCCGGTTTTTATTGTTCTGTCTTTATCGAATGAAACTGTGACACGGACAAATGTTTATGATCTGCAGAGTCTTTATTTCAAATTGCGCTCGATGATCCCCTGCTGCCTCTGCCACGTTAATTTCATAGTCGCCGTGCCGGAGGATGAATCCGTGCAGGTAAGTAAGCCGCTTCCTATTGGGGTGACCATGATTTGATACGTTTGTCTGCTAAGGCAATCATTATGGATTCCACGTGACATCTAGTATGCCAGGGGTGTTCAGTCCGTAAGGGCTGCCAACAGGTCAGGTTTTCAGGATAGCCCTGCTTCAGCACAGGTAGCTCAGTCATGGACTGAGCCACCTGTGCTGAAGCAGGGCTATCCTGAAAACCCGGCCTGCTGATGGCCCTTGAGGACTGGAGTTGGTCACCCCTGTAGTATGCTATGATTTTAATACACCGGTAATGTGTTTCTGTAATATAAAGTCCACCTAAATTCTGAGTTATTAATGGAATTAATCCCATCCAGCTGCATCTGCTTGTTTCCAGGTTGCAGTCACAGCTGTCGCAATATCCTTTGACAAACAGCATGCATTACAAACCAGTAAAAGCCGGGTAGAGAAAACGCAGCAGAGAGGTAATCGCCTGACTACTTTTGGGCTTGTGCAATGAATTTAGAAATACTTTATATAACCTGAGACTAAAGACCACAAGCCACAAAATAATATATATTTCCATCTGTGCGCAGGTTTCATGTGCGCGGAGCGTTCGATAATCCTCGTAGGTTGTTTCTTCAAGCCAAGTGTTAATGACTTTGTAACATCACACTGGTCCTGGGGAAAAGTAGATTTGACTTAGGTTGTGATGCCTTTTAGTGGACCAACATCTTTTTCGTACTGGATATTATAGTGTACGCTTGAAAAAGAAACACCTGGGCACTGTAATTTCATCAATAAAAAAAAATCTTATTTTGGCCCGCTGAAAGCTAGCAAACTGAATGTAGCGATGCTCAGGTCCTGGGAGAAGTACAATGTCATTGTGCTTCAAAGGCTGCGTCCATAGAGGAACGCGCTAGCTTCCTCGGTGCAGCGCGCACACCTGCAGCAGGAGATATATCCTGTCCTGCAGGCAGAGGCGACAGGGAGGCGTGTCGGAGGCGCGGTCGTGACATCACGGAGCTGTTTCGCCCTCATTGGGCAAACCGCTCACATGACTGGCCGTCACGTGGGAAATACAAACCTGTTTGCATCGCGAAGCGCCGGTCTCCCCGTAGCGCATGTGCACACGATAGCGCACGCACTATGCACTGATACATTGTAGTCCTAGTGTTTGTTTCAGTCTCCTGCACGATGGGCGTAGCCTTAAGGGGTATGCAGTAAGGAATTTAGAGGAGGAAACTGCAGTCTTGCAAAACAATGTAATGAAGCCAAAGAAAACCAATGTTTCGGCTGCTACATGCAATGGGGCTACAGCTGGGCTGAACTTTAGTCCTCCTCAACATTCCTTACTGCATGTTCCTGTATAAGAACGCGCAGGAAGGCCCCTTTGAGCAGGAGCACCAGTATTATTCCTGATCTCATTATCCTATACAGGTGTGCCTGGGGAAACCTCATTTTGCTTCTTAGGGGTAATCATTCTGTATAGAGAGAATACTCAGCACTCAAGCTTAGGTGCTATTTTAAGGAAACGTGTCTGCAATGTTGGCGTGATCATGTCAATGTTTATACGTGTTACATGTTGAGAAACCGTTCCTTTACTTCTGTCTGGCAAACCTGTCTGCCAGGGTGGTTGGTGTTTGAGCGTATATACTGTGCATGGCAACTTGGGCTAAAGGTCGATCACTGCTTGATCTGCCGGCTGTTTCAGGGGAGACGTAAAGGGGCGTTTATTCCGTATTCAATAAAAAGCCACTTACTGGATTGTGCACCTGGGGGGCTGCGGGCTCTGTACAGGTGAATGGGTTCTGAACGTGTGATCTTTTATTTCTCAAGCCTCCACCGACACGGATGATCCGCTTCAGTTCCCCCTGGAGATGTGTTCTGATTCTCCAGCTTTCATGCCCTTCTCACCAGCGAAAGGTTAGTTTACATGCAGATAATGAAAGTATATTTACCATGTCGTGCTAAAGAGGATCAGGTCCCTCATTACCATGTGTGTCTGTCTGTGCATGTTTGTCCGTATTTGGTATGTAACTGTTTATGTAATTTACATCTCTATACCCTTATTGTACCGCGCTGCAGATTATGTTTGCGCTTTAAAAATAAACAATAATAAAGACATATAATTTTTCAGGTACAAATCATTGCCCAGTTGAGCCGGGCAACCCAAGTTTTTGGTGCTGAGGGAGATCAGGTTACTCACCGTCACAAGAACCCAACACTGGGATTCATACTATTGTCTCTAGCATCAATGGCATTACCACTGGGTAACTCCTTACGTTCAAAGTTTAATTGTTGGTGCAAAGTTTATATTGGAGGCTGCTGCTGTGAATAACCGGCCTACGGGTTGCTATGCAAGTGAAGCGGTTTAGCTTTGGGTGCAGGGATATGTATCTTATAAATCTCGTGGATATATTTGTCCGGGAGAATAATATGAGCGAAAGCATTGACCTCCATGCAAAGCCACCATGTTTTTAGGAGCTCGTGTCACCGCTTTGGGAGACCCCACAATCGGTTTTCTTTTTATCACTAAAGTTTAAAATACAAAAACAAAACGGCAGAGATTACTGCGTTAACATTTGGAGGGCGGGGGTCCGTCAGCACCACAGTACCACTGGACCTCCGGCACGCCCCAGTCCAATCATCCACTGGTAAAGGAGCCAGTGCATATGACGTACCTGGTACATCAGAAGGGGCTATGTCGGGCCACATTTGTCATTTCAGGCACTGTGATGGTTACTGACTCTTCTGTAGGTTATAGAAGTGATTATCATAACTGTATAAAATGTTGGCATGATCATATCAAACGCAGCTTTATAGTAATATCCTCTTATTATCAGTCCTTTGTGCCTAGTTAAAATATGCTCGCAAAAGCGACACTCCAACCTTCTTATGTACATAGTCTTGCAAAGCTTGTAAGTTCAATATAGTATTCTTATTTATTTTTATTTAAAAAAAAAAAAATCTTACCTGGCAAGTGCCATTGTGAAAAGAGAGCTGGTCATGTGAGCCAATCAGATGCAGGTCACTGACTGGATCCCGTCACTGATTCGCTCATCAGGAATACTCCATACAGCATCCATTGCACCTGGGCAATAAACTCCTCTGTACCTGGGAGTCCTGGTTATAAGAAATCAGCAGCTCTGTGGGACTTGGGCCGCGGTTAAGATGCGCGTGCTCGTGCTTGGCGCGATCAAACACATTGCGACAATGTGTTTGACCCGCATGCGCACGCCCGTGAGTGCTCCGCGCTCAGCTGCTTGGTGAGATAAATTCTTTTCAATTTGTCGCGCTTGCCCTGGTCACGTGCGCGGTTCATCCAATGAGGGCAAAATGCTTACGTGATGTCACGGGCACGCCCCCATGCGCGCGCAGCTATGCTGTACACAAATCGCTCCCAGCCTGGCCGCGGCCTCATAGTGGGCGCGCAACTGAGCGCATTGCGCTGCGCACGCCTGTCACTCGAGCGATTTCTGCTCTTTGAGATTGCGCGACAGGGTGGCGTGGCGGGGCCGTGACGTCACATGAGCAATTCGCCCTCATTGGCTGAACCACGCACGTGACCCGGGCGTTGCGCGGCAAAGACAGAATTATTTGTCTTCTCCAGAATCGCGGCCTCTTAGACGAGAGGCTTATTGCCCGCGCCGTCGCTGCCACTATAAACGCGGCATTAGAAATCAAAGGGATGGAACGACGAATGAAAGTATTCCTAGGGAACCGATCCCACAATGCTCACAAATCCAATCTCTTTACCTTACAGCGCCCGGAATCCGTTGGGATTTCTGGATACCATTAAAAAAAACAGGCCTTGCGTACATACTGTGTAATAAAACAATGTTTGGTATTCTTCAACAGATGAAAATTACTAAGGAAATAAAGGGAAATTCTGGCAATTAAAGCAGCAATTTCCCATCATGTATTTATTAGTTTTTTTGCGGCATTAGAACCGCCGGAAGGATTCTCCTGAGCTGAACAGCGCTACAGTTAACTCCACAGGCCCCGCCTGGTTTGAGGAGACTGAACGGTTTAATTGCCAATGTTTTCTGACCCTTTAGGGGAATCAAAATGGCCACCAAATCTCGCAGGTCTTGCGAGCCAATAGAAAGCTGCAGCATCATCAGATTGATAACGTTGTGGCTTCCAAGATACAAAATGGCTGCATTGCTGCTTTTAATTCACAACAAAATCGAGTCTCCTTCAAATGAGAAAATGTTTGGAAGTGTAAAGTTGTGGGGTCACTAACCCATAACGCTGACCTTGTTTGCTTTGGCATTTCTTTTTGGAACCGTATTAAAAATCTTGTATATGACATTGAAATGTAGGTAGGTCAGAAATTCTCATTTACCCGATAATTCTACCAACGCAGGAAAGATATGTCATGTCCTCTAATTCACCCCTGCTCTTACCAGTACAGTAGCAATTCGAGACTTCCACATACAGTACTTTTGTTTTGTTACAGATGGCTGTGTAAAGCCTGGAGGGACTGATTCATAGACTTGTCTGACAAAGCAGCTTAGCCTATATTCTAGTCTATTCTTGGCAATTCTATTTCCATCTGACCAGATACTGTTATTCTGTAGCAGTCTGCTCGCTGCTTCCTGATATCTTATGCTTCTACTGAAACTAAATCCTGGACGGCAACATACAGTAGATGAGCATGCTTCAAAACACGTCCTTTATAGTTATGTCCTGCTTGTTTTGAGATCGTTTAGCTCGGTTAGTGTATTATTTGAGGAGTTTTTATTTAGGAAAGTGATCACAACAGATCAGACCAAAGTCCGTATCAGAAGAATTTGGGTCAATTGTAAAAGTTTAAAATAACTGTTGCTTTCCCTATGTACTAAACTCTCTTATACATCATACCGTGTTCTTTATTTTTTAAACTTCGAATTATTCTGATTATCTTCTATCATACTTCCCATAACAACTTTAATACAATTACTGTAATTGTTGGTTGAAGATTGCAGGGGTTATTGATTCTTTAAAAAAAAATAAAAGAAAATTATTTTAAGGAATAAGTTAAAACCCTTTTGTATCTGATTAAATGAAATTAACTTTTGAGAATCCTTCCATGCCCCACTGATTTTCAGTAGTATTGTTTGTCGTTGATATTAAAACTAAAACAGACCAGTTGAATTTGCAGACTTTGTAGTTTGTACATAATAATTTGTTATAGCCCAAAGTTATTGAAGCAATAAATGAACAAAGAAAAGGTTTTATTTTTCAATTGAATATCACAGATTGCAACTTCCTTGAAGGAGTGACACACGCAATATCGTACATGTGTTTTTTTAAATAAATCAGTTCTGTAGTATTAGATAATACTTACTATCTTTTTTTTTTAAATGTTGTTTTTTTGTGAGTTTTAATATAATGAGCATCCTTTGATGTCTATAGCAGGTTTAGCCCACCTCTCCAGCAGTGCAAGATCTTTGCAACACTTTCCTGTTTGTGATCATTTGTTGCCAATATTCCCAGCAGTTTGTGCTGCAAACTATAACATTAGATAATGTTATCGTTGTGATATCAGGATACATTGAAGCTGCGGAGTTACACTGACTGAAGGATTGAGTTGAAACGAAACGAAAGGCGGCCATTTAATGAACCCTGGGAAGCAGGATTTTGCTGATCAGTCACTTGGATTGCCTCTTTAAGCTTCTTGACCAATTCAATTTTAGAAAATCGTTTGAAAGCCTCTCCTCTCCAGAATGTGTCTACCAATAGAGCACTCAGCCTGCCTGTATATAGTACAACTGGGGAGTTTGGGGGCTATCCAGTTCTAATAACCAGGTAACTATTGGGATACAGGCACCATATACTGTACTTGGCAAATGAATGGTCACCAGTATATGCGCTTTCAGTTCTATGGAAGGATCACATACACGGGAAGTTGTTTGTTACTTTGGTACCAATGCACAAGTTGGGAGGCTTACGGTTTTCATTAATCCGGTGCTACCAAACCGGTGGAAATACCTAAAAGTGAGTGTTTATTTGATTGGTGCTAAATACAATGTAATGTCTTAAAGAAAATAAATTCTGCCCTAGCCGTTGTATGGAATCGGTGCCCGTCCTGCTTGTTCTTTAGAGGCTGTATTTTATTGATGACGACTTTATGAAACATACTTCACATGTAGCTCGGTACAGGAAAATTCCATTTCCCAAAAGCTTGCCCTGCACGTCACGAGTCCTGGCACACTGCTGGCCCTTACAGTGTACCCTGTACTGTGTGTACCCTGTACTGTGTGTACCCTGTACTGTGTCAGGCTGCTTTACTTCTCTCTTGGCATGACGAGACCACAGCTCTGTTTTGATTGCGATAGAAGGGGTGTAACTTGCTCTTCTGCTTCTGATGGCATGTGGCAGGCTAGTGCCATGTGATCTCTACCCCAGGGTGCCAGGGGTGTCCTGGCAAAGACGGGGTTAAATTAAAATGCATACATTTTTTGCCAATTTGTGCCTTTCAGTGCATAAAAAAAATTTGCATTCATTTAAATATCAAGTCTAAGCAAAGAACTATTGAAGAAAAATGGTACCAGAATAGTTCTGCCCACATCACTACCAACGGCTCCGCAAATATACAGCAATAAACGACTCTAATTTGTATCCGCAGAGCTCCTGGAACGGGCCGGCTCCCAGACGGGCGTCGTTGCCGCTCAGCGAGGTAAGTGTAGCAAATTTCTAACCGCTTATAATCTCCACGATTCTTTTCTTTTCATGTACAGATAGTTTGCTTCATCAGAAGACATTGCGATGAGCAAGAGACGTCACCCATCTTTTTTCTTTGTTTTTTTTTGTTGTTTTTTGTTGTTGTTTGTTTTTGTTTCTTTCTGTCTGTGTGTTTCCAGCTTCTTCCGTTGATTACAGTTCCTTTGCAGACAGATGCAACAGCTGGATAGAGCACATTAAAATGAGAGCTCAGACCATAAGACGTGGATCAATTAAGACAAGTAGGCGGTTGTTTCTACCACATTATGATGATAATCTGAGTCATATCTCTGATCCCACAGTGGCAACGGGTGAACCTTCCAAATCATTTATATATAACCTTCCAAATCATTTATATATAACCTTCCAAATCATTTATATATAACCTTCCAAATCATTTATATATAACCTTCCAAATCATTTATATATAACCTTCCAAATCATTTATAGCTACACAGATCAAATCCACAACAGTGGCAGTGTGTGAAAGCTGCCGCTTCCTACTCATTGCATGTACAGAATATATCCGCCACTACATCTCACCTCTGTTCAATGCCCGCCGCTCCTAGTCCCGTGACCGCTCGCCGCTCCTAGTCCCGTGACCGCCCGCCGCTCCTAGTCCCGTGACCGCTCGCCGCTCCTAGTCCCGTGACCGCCCCGCCGCTCCTAGTCCCGTGACCGCTCGCCGCTCCTAGTCCCGTGACCGCTCGCCGCTCCTAGTCCCGTGACCGCCCCGCCGCTCCTAGTCCCGTGACCGCCCCGCCGCTCCTAGTCCCGTGACCGCCCCGCCGCTCCTAGCCCCGTGACCGCCCCGCCGCTCCTAGTCCCGTGACCGCCCCGCCGCTCCTAGCCCCGTGACCGCCCCGCCGCTCCTAGTCCCGTGACCGCCCCGCCGCTCCTAGCCCCGTGACCGCCCCGCCGCTCCTAGTCCCGTGACCGCTCGCCGCTCCTAGTCCCGTGACCGCTCGCCGCTCCTAGTCCCGTGACCGCCCTGCCGCTCCTAGTCCCGTGACCGCCCCGCCGCTCCTAGTCCCGTGACCGCCCCGCCACTCCTAGTCCCGTGACCGCCGCTCCTAGTCCCGTGACCGCCGCTCCTAGTCCCGTGACCGCTCGCCGCTCCTAGTCCCGTGACCGCCCCGCCGCTCCTAGTCCCGTGACCGCCGCTCCTAGTCCCGTGACCGCCCCGCCGCTCCTAGTCCCGTGACCGCCCCGCCGCTCTTGGTCCCGTGACCGCCGCTCCTAGTCCCGTGACCGCCCCGCCGCTCCCAGGTCCCGTGACCGCCCCGCCGCTCCTAGTCCCGTGACCGCCCCGCCGCTCCTAGTCACGTGACCGCCGCTCCTAGTCCCGTGACCGCCGCTCCTAGTCCCGTGACCGCCGCTCCTAGTCCCGTGACCGCCCCACCGCTCCTAGTCCCGTGACCGCCCGCCGCTCCTAGTCCCGTGACCGCCCCGCCGCTCCTAGTCCCGTGACCGCCCGCCGCTCCTAGTCCCGTGACCGCCCGCCGCTCCTAGTCCCGTGACCGCCCCGCCGCTCCTAGTCCAGTGACCGTGACCGCCGCTCCTAGTCCCGTGACCGCCCCGCCGCTCCTAGTCCCGTGACCGCCCCGCCGCTCCTAGTCCCGTGACCGCTCGCCGCTCCTAGTCCCGTGACCGCCCCGCCGCTCCTAGTCCCGTGACCGCTCGCCGCTCCTAGTCCCGTGACCGCCCCGCCGCTCCTAGTCCCGTGACCGCTCGCCGCTCCTAGTCCCGTGACCGCCCCGCCGCTCCTAGTCCCGTGACCGCCCCGCCGCTCCTAGTCCCGTGACCGCTCGCCGCTCCTAGTCCCGTGACCGCTCGCCGCTCCTAGTCCCGTGACCGCCCCACCGCTCCTAGCCCCGTGACCGCCCCGCCGCTCCTAGTCCCGTGACCGCCCCGCCGCTCCTAGTCCCGTGACCGCCCCGCCGCTCCTAGTCCCGTGACCGCTCGCCGCTCCTAGTCCCGTGACTGCTCGCCGCTCCTAGTCCCGTGACCGCCCCGCCGCTCCTAGTCCCGTGACCGCCCGCCGCTCCTAGTCCCGTGACCGCCGCTCCTAGTCCCGTGACCGCCGCTCCTAGTCCCGTGACCGCTCGCCGCTCCTAGTCCCGTGACCGCCCCGCCGCTCCTAGTCCCGTGACCGCCGCTCCTAGTCCCGTGACCGCCCCGCCGCTCCTAGTCCCGTGACCGCCCCGCCGCTCCTAGTCCCGTGACCGCCCCGCCGCTCCTAGTCCCGTGACCGCCCCGCCGCTCCTAGTCACGTGACCGCCGCTCCTAGTCCCGTGACCGCCGCTCCTAGTCCCGTGACCGCCCCGCCGCTCCTAGTCCCGTGACCGCCCGCCGCTCCTAGTCCCGTGACCGCCCCGCCGCTCCTAGCCCCGTGACCGCCCGCCGCTCCTAGTCCCGTGACCGCCCCGCCGCTCCTAGCCCCGTGACCGCCCCGCCGCTCCTAGTCCAGTGACCGCCCCACCGCTCCTAGTCCCGTGACCGCCCGCCGCTCCTAGTCCCGTGACCGCCGCTCCTAGTCCCGTGACCGCCGCTCCTAGTCCCGTGACCGCCGCTCCTAGTCCCGTGACCGCCCCGCCGCTCCTAGCCCCGTGACCGCCCCGCCGCTCCTAGTCCCGTGACCGCTCGCCGCTCCTAGTCCCGTGACCGCTCGCCGCTCCTAGTCCCGTGACCGCCCCGCCGCTCCTAGTCCCGTGACCGCCCTGCCGCTCCTAGTCCCGTGACCGCCCCGCCGCTCCTAGTCACGTGACCGCCGCTCCTAGTCCCGTGACCGCCGCTCCTAGTCCCGTGACCGCCCCGCCGCTCCTAGTCCCGTGACCGCCACGCCGCTCCTAGTCCCGTGACCGCCCCGCCGCTCCTAGTCCCGTGACCGCCCCGCCGCTCCTAGTCCCGTGACCGCCCGCCGCTCCTAGTCCCGTGACCGCCCGCCGCTCCTAGTCCCGTGACCGCCCCGCCGCTCCTAGTCCCATGACCGCCCGCCGCTCCTAGTCCCGTGACCGCCCCGCCGCTCCTAGCCCCGTGACCGCCCGCCGCTCCTAGTCCCGTGACCGCCCGCCGCTCCTAGTCCCGTGACCGCCCCGCCGCTCCTAGCCCTGTGACCGCCCGCCGCTCCTAGTCCCGTGACCGCCGCTCCTAGTCCCGTGACCGCCCCGCCGCTCCTAGCCCCGGGACCGCCCGCCGCTCCTAGTCCCGTGACCGCCCCGCCGCTCCTAGTCCCGTGACCGCCGCTCCTAGTCCCGTGACCGCCCCGCCGCTCCTAGTCCCGTGACCGCCCCGCCGCTCCTAGTCCCGTGACCGCCGCTCCTAGTCCCGTGACCGCCCCGCCGCTCCTAGTCCCGTGACCGCCGCTCCTAGTCCCGTGACCGCCGCTCCTAGTCCCGTGACCGCCGCTCCTAGTCTTGTGACCGCCCCGCCGCTCCTAGTCTTGTGACCGCCCGCCGCTCCTAGTCCCGTGACCGCCCCGCCGCTCCTAGTCCCGTGACCGCCCCGCCGCTCCTAGTCCCGTGACCGCCGCTCCTAGTCCCGTGACCGCCCGCCGCTCCTAGTCCCGTGACCGCCCGCCGCTCCTAGTCCCGTGACCGCCCGCCGCTCCTAGTCCCGTGACCGCCCGCCGCTCCTAGTCCCGTGACCGCCCCGCGCTCCTAGTCCCGTGACCGCTCGCCGCTCCTAGTCCCGTGACCGCCCCGCCGCTCCTAGTCCCGTGACCGCCCCGCGCTCCTAGTCCCGTGACCGCCCCGCGCTCCTAGTCCCGTGACCGCCCGCCGCTCCTAGTCCCGTGACCACCCCGCGCTCCTAGTCCCGTGACCGCCCCGCCGCTCCTAGTCCCGTGACCGCTCGCCGCTCCTAGTCCCGTGACCGCCCCGCCGCTCATAGTCCCTTGAACGCCCGCCGCTCCTAGTCCCGTGACCGCCCCGCTGCTCCTAGTCCCGTGACCGCCGCTCCTAGTCCCGGGACCGCCCCGCCGCTCCTAGTCCCGTGACCGCCCGCCGCTCCTAGTCCCGTGACCGCCCGCCGCTCCTAGTCCCTTGAACGCTCGCCGCTCCTAGTCCCGTGACCGCCCCGCCGCTCCTAGTCCCGTGACCGCCCCGCCGCTCCTAGTCCAGTGACCGCCGCTCCTAGTCCAGTGACCGCCGCTCCTAGTCCCGTGACCGCCCGCCGCTCCTAGTCCCGTGACCGCCCGCCGCTCCTAGTCCCGTGACCGCCCCGCCGCTCCTAGTCCAGTGACCGCCGCTCCTAGTCCAGTGACCGCCGCTCCTAGTCCCGTGACCGCCCGCCGCTCCTAGTCCCGTGACCGCCCCGCCGCTCCTAGTCCCGTAACCGCCCGCCTCTCCGAGTCCCGTGACCGCCCGCCGCTCCTAGTCCCGTGACCGCCCCGCCGCTCCTAGTCCCGTGACCGCCCGCCGCTCCTAGTCCCGTGACCGCCCGCCGCTCCTAGTCCCGTGACCGCCCGCCGCTCCTAGTCCCGTGACCGCCCGCCGCTCCTAGTCCCGTGACCGCTCGCCGCTCCTAGTCCCGTGACCGCCCGCCGCTCCTAGTCCCGTGACCGCCCGCCGCTCCTAGTCCCGTGACCGCCCGCCGCTCCTAGTCCCGTGACCGCCGCTCCTAGTCCCGTGACCGCCGCTCCTAGTCCCGTGACCGCCGCTCCTAGTCCCGTGACCGCCGCTCCTAGTCCCGTGACCGCCGCTCCTAGTCCCGTGACCGCCGCTCCTAGTCCCGTGACCGCTCGCCTCTCCGAGTCCCGTGACCGCCCCGCCGCTCGTAGTCCCGTGACCGCCCCGCCGCTCCTAGTCCCGTGACCGCCCGCCGCTCCTAGTCCCGTGCCCGCCGCTCCTAGTCCCGTGACCGCCCGCCTCTCCGAGTCCCGTGACCGCCCCGCCGCTCCTAGTCCCGTGACCGCCCGCCGCTCCTAGTCCCGTGACTGCCCGCCGCTCCTAGTCCCGTGACTGCCCGCCGCTCCTAGTCCCGTGACCGCCCGCCGCTCCTAGTCCCGTGGCCGCCCCGCCGCTGCTAGTCCCGTGACCGCCCCGCCGCTCCTAGTCCAGTGACCGCCCCGCCGCTCCTAGTCCCGTGGCCGCCCCGCCGCTCCTAGTCCCGTGACCGCCCCGCCGCTCCTAGTCCCGTGACCGCCCCGCCGCTCCTAGTCCCGTGACCGCCCGCCGCTCCTAGTCCCGTGACCGACCCCGCCGCTCCTAGTACCGTGACCGCCGCTCCTAGTCCCGTGGCCGCCCCGCCGCTCCTAGTCCAGTGACCGTGACCGCCGCTCCTAGTACCGTGACCGCCGCTCCTAGTCCCGTGACCGCCCCGCCGCTCCTAGTCCCGTGGCCGCCCCGCCGCTCCTAGTCCAGTGACCGTGACCGCCGCTCCTAGTACCGTGACCGCCTCTCCGAGTCCCGTGACCGCCCCGCCGCTCCTAGTACCGTGACCGCCGCTCCTAGTCCCGTGGCCGCCCGCCGCTCCTAGTCCCGTGACCGCCCCGCCGCTCCTAGTACCGTGACCGCCGCTCCTAGTCCCGTGGCCGCCCCGCCGCTCCTAGTCCAGTGACCGCCCCGCCACTCCTAGTCCCGTGGCCGCCACTCCGACATGCGCGGTCAGAGTAGCGGTCACTGGAGTACCCGCGCTGGGCCGCCGAAGTGCTGCAGATTGTACAGCGGTGCGATGTAGGGGCCGCGGCTGAGGGTCCTAGAAATCTCAAACGGTCCCGGTGAGGGGCTGAGGTCACCGTCTCATAGAAAGTACTATACATTATATTCTCATTTAATGGTTCCCAGGACCCGGCAAACTAAAAGGCACGAAAAAGCCAATGAATTGGCCAACACCTCGAATATATGTGTCCAACTAACTGATCTGTTCAAAACATGTTTTCCAATTTCAAAACATTGTGGGATCTGCAGTTTATGGTGGAATAGAAATTACAATTCTTTGGGGAAAAAAAAGATACAAAAACCAGGTCTGATCCAAGCTGATTTGGAGACTTGGCAGATAAAGCAGTTCTAGACATCCAACTCCTTTAAAAGACCACAATATATCGTCGTTGCAGAGGTAAATCTCAACAAGTGCATTTTTTAGGCAAAAACTCACTAAATGCACTTCTTCCTGACTTGGGATTTCTTGATATTTCTATTGAAAAACTCATGAAGTGCCTTTTTAGTCCTAGTTCTGAGTTACCAAAACATAAAACTCATTCATTTTGATTTTGATATAATTTCGAAAAAGAACATTTAATCGCCTTTTCCTCAGTGCTCACAGAATGTAATTAAAGACTTTTATCTCTACAACGACAACACACGTTACAACTTTCTCACTCTATCAAATGTACCAATCTGTTTTCCTAGCACACAATTAATTCCCCAGATTTTGGGCGCTTGGTATTTCCTTCCCTTTTCTTTCTTCCGAGGCGACCTTTATTTTTTGTATGTTTCGCCGTGCTCATTCACGATTCTTTTGCAGGAATGCCACTTCTTTCCAAAGCAGAATGCCATGGCCCCGTGCCCTCCTCTCTCTGCGTGCATGCTTTGCATGGTCTCCATCCGTTTATTTCTCTCTGTCTCTCGCGATCATCTCTTCTTAATGCAGCATGGGCTGAGCTTCACCAGTACAGCGCCAGAATACCGACACCTGGTTCATTGCAAAATGCAAACCGAAAACACTCATTGCGGGGTTGGCCAACTCAAGTCCTCAGCGGTCACCAACAGGTCCGGTTTTAAGGATATCCTTGCGTCCGCACAGGTGGCACAATCAGTGGCTCAGTCAACTGCACCACTTGTGCTGAAGCAGGGATATCCTTAAAAGAGCAATCCAACACAGCAATTTAAAAAAAATATATATAGAATTGAAGTAGGGGGGTCTCCGAAGCTTTACCCCGTTCATTTCAGTTCCGGGGCCCCCTTCTTCCGGAGATACAGACCTCTGAAGTAGGAGCCGGTAGCAGATCTGGCTAAGCAAGCAGGGCATTCAAGTTTGAAGCTCCCACGTCACACAGGCCAATAGGAGTCCGCGCCGATGACATCGCGGCTTCTTATTGACCCGCGGGCCCGGGAAATATCTGAACAGTGGACATATTGTGAACCCCAATAGCCGAGGAGAGCAGCTGCCGGCACCTAATTCACCGGTACGTATTCCCCGAAGCAGGAAGGCCCCAGAGCTGAAATTAACTGGTATCGGCTCCTGAGACCCCCCTGCTTCAAGTGTGTGTGTGATTCGGCCAAAAGCCGTCCCCTTGGATTGCCTCTTTAATATCTGACCTGCTGGTGACCCTTCAGGGCTGGAGTTGGCCACGCCTGACTTATGGTTTGTTGTTGTCCAATTGCGTTTGATTCTTTGCTCAATTATTACTGAACTTTTTATTACTTTTCTTCTATCCGTCTTTCCCACCTCTTTCTGCCACTTTTCTCTCGTCTTCTAGTCACGTCGCTGGACAAGGCCAGTCCGTTGGCTGAGGGACCCTTGCGACATCGCTCTGCGGCAGCGTGGGGCAGTCCCGCGGTCACCGTGGTCAAGATGACACCACTGTCTTTTATACCAGGCGCCAAAATAACCAAATACCTTGGGATCATCAACATGTTTTTTATACGGGAAACCACTTCCCTGCGAGAGGTGAGCGATACCAGTGGGCATGAGAGAAGTTTCTATCCAGACATTTTTATTGATGCAAAAATTGATGTTTAGCTGTGAAAGAAATGCTTAGCTTTGTTTAGAAGGCCTACTTACAGCTGCAGCTCCTTCTGGGAACCACTTTCTTCTATCTGCATGTGTAGGATGTTGGGGTCCTGGAGATTAACCACGTTAATTTTAGCTCCAGCGCCTTACCACCCCCCCCCTCCCCCCCCGAGATACTCACCGGATAAAGTGTCACTGATACTTCATGGAGGTTTTAATCCCATGTGTCACGCGGGCCAATAGGAAGCTGCGACCGACTTCTTACTGGCCCTAGTCACGCGGGAGATTTAGACTTCCATTTTGTTTCCCCATGAGGGGATCAGTACTTTCACCGCCTTCCGTGGTAAGTATCTCAGGTTCCCCGGAGCCGAGATTCACGGGTTTCAGCTCCGGAGACGACCTGCTTCCTATACCTGTAAAAAAAGATGGGGGAGGTCCAAAAATAGCAGTGCCACCTGTGCCGAAGCAGGGATGTCCTTAAAACCTGACCGGTTGGTGGCCCTTGAGGACGGGAGTTGGCCACCCCATGTGCAGGGAGAACTGCCCCATGAATAACTTTATTAAAGTGCGCTGCGTGTGGGCCTAATTCCCACATTGGTTTAAGCCGTGCTGTAGGAAGCGGTGTTACGTTGAAACATTGGGAGTATGTACAGTATAGTCATTTTTACTCTAGAGACATTTCATCTAATTTCTTTTATAAACATGGCAGTTTTATGGGTGTTCATGGTGGAGTAGGGTTTTTGATGTAAAAATTATATAATATATCACTAGGCCTTCTGATATTTTTTCCTATTAGAGGTAATGCACGTACACAGGTTTGTGTATATGAGCATAAATATGCATTACCTGCGACCGTAACGTAAGGTTTCGTGGGACGCCTGTGGGGCTTTATTTCCATATGACTTTTACAAAGCTAAAATGGTGAAAGAAATGTATCGACCCGCTTCACGTTTATAATGTCAGTAATTCTAACACTAGTCTATGTCTAAAACGGATCATAAAAGCTGCCGTACCCCATAACCATGAGGATACAGCGCTTCCAACGGATAACTACGTGCAAATGAGCTTCTTGTGCATCAATTTTTGCTGCTTATAACGTGGATCCCCTCAATGCCTACTAGCACCAGGGTGAACTAAGGCCTTGCCCCCGCTGCCTGCTACAGCGTCCGCTGTGGCGGACGCTGCGCTCACGAGAGCCCTCCCCGCAATGGCGCGGGGCCCGCTGCGAGGGGGGGCCGCAGCGCTCGCGCGAGAGCTACTCCTGCTCTCAATAGAATTGAGAGCAGGAACTCGCGTTGAGCGGCTAGGCACGCCCCCCGGCGGTTCAGCCAATGAGGGCGAACCTGCCGGGTGATGTCATGGCCGCGCCCCGGTCACTCCTCCGCCACGCCCCCCCCGGTCTCTGCTCCTGCAGTGAGCTGCAGACCGGGGAATCGCCGGAACGCGCAGCCAAAAGCGCGGGCGCGCATTACAGCGCCGTGACCGGGGCCTTAGCCTTATACTAGTGACATGTTTAGGAGGTCTGGGGCTGTGTGATACGTAAGTGTCCCAATTCCCCACCTCCCCTTATCTTTATTGGTTCTCTGATAAGGAAGTAGGTCAGAGGAAAGAAACTGGCTGCTTAAGTATAATTCCCCTAAGAAATTTAACATGCAACTCATTTTTAAGCCTTTGCTTTTAGCATTGCTAGATGTGTTTCGGGAACCCAGTTAGACTATTACATGTATGTTTTCTGACCAACTGTGAGGTTGCACCTGTAAGTTATGCCTGTAGTTTCACACAGCTCTTAAAGCTGAGCCTGGGTTAAAGAAGTGCATGGCAGGTAACCTGCTCACAGATAGCTATTTGGACCATTTTGGTCCCATGAGAGTGAAGATGGTCTCCGCCTTGCAGTGTGAAGCTTGGTGTGGTCACACCCACGTAAACTAATAATTTATGGTGGGTAAAAATGTGACAAAAACGCTCCGTGTCTGAGAAAGTTTGGGAGCACCGTCACATAGAACAAGAAGAAACAAAGACAATATATGTGTAATTATTCTACAATCTGGATAGGTGAATTCACCTCAATTTCATACGCACTCACATTTGGACAATACATTCAAGCTTCTCAAAGTAGTATGTCATCCAGGATTTCGCCAAATGGGATCCGTGTTATTATTCACTCTTCATCCTCCCCATAGTAAATTGTGGAAATGAAAACCGAGCCCGTGGAATAGAGAATATGGTGCTTCCACAGCAGCGAGGGATTCTGGGTAATAACATGCCAATCATGTTACATTGATTTATATCTACATCATAAAATGTCCCCTTCAGAGGTTCAAACATTTGGAATTAGATCAGTATCACCATCACTGTTTTGTGCAATTTTGCGGGATATATTTTCATTAATATTGATTGAGGGGTCAGAACTATAAGTTGGTGACAAATAACGTTGTGTTTATTAACATTTGTCACATTTAAGGAAGTCCCGTGATGTTCCTTTAACATTTTATTGGTTTCTTGTAAATCATGAATATGGATATTAAAGCAACAATCCCGTCTAAAAACCTTACCTGAACCGGAGGATTCCCTGGAGCGGTGGTTCCGTGATGTCCGAGGAACCCCACGTTCCAGAGCGGAAAGCAAACTGGGAGATCCAAAAATGGCCACAGGGTAATGGCTCCGAAAAGCTGCAATGTCGGCCGAGACATGATGTCGCCTTTCTATTGGTGACCCCTTGGCCATGTTTGTGGTCTCCAGCTATATTTGTCATTTTTTGTGTCTAAACCGGTACGAAAAAAATGACAATATCTGAGGAACCTGGGTGGGGGCTCCCCGAAATTAATGGGGCACTGATCAGCTCCAGGGGAGACCCAGGTCAGGTAAGTTAAAAAAAATACATTTAAAAAAAAAAAGAGTTCCCAGGCGGGATTGCTGCTAGAAATTAGAAGTCACTGTGCTTTGTTTTTAGTGAGCGCTTCTGCTATTCGAAATATTGAACAGAAACGAAGTAATGAGTGGTTAAATGGAGTATACTTTGTATAGTATGTGTGCGGTAAGCAGATGGTATAGAGAACTTAGAATAGCTAGGGAGTTAGGGCAAAAAGTACCCCCCAGGCTGAAGCTGCCAGTGCAAGGTCTGCTGTGTTGATTATCTTGTACAATTTGAAATGTTGCAAAGATCGAATCTTTAATATCCTTCGTTCTACGGGGAGATCTTCAACAGTGGCCAGAATAATTGAATGTAAAACCCGTCTCTCATTGCTTTGCTTATTACAGGAGGGCGGTGTCAGCGGCTTCCTCCACGCGTTCATTTGTGAAGTGTTTGCTATGGTACGAGCACATGTGGCAGCGTTAGGAGGCAATGCTGTCGTGTCCTACATCATGAAGCAGTGTGTGTTCATGGAGAATGCAAACAAAAATCAGGTGATGTACCAGAATGGCTTGTACATGTATGTGGCTTGTACATGTATGTGGCTTGTACATGTATGTGGCTTGTACATGTATGTGGCTTGTACACACAAGGCAAATCTGAAGAGAAGAAATTAAAGTATGTCACCGTTCCTATAATGAAAATATAATCGGTTTATCTAACCAAGTTAAAGCTATGTAACTGTGCAAAGCAGTAGTATGTGTTTAAACAGAGATTGATGTTAACATTTAAAATTATACATGACAACATCCCTTGTTTGGTAAGTAAAGGAAAACATAATATTAGCCAAACAGGGTTTAGCTTTTAAAGACACCATTAATCGCTTTTTGTGTATACGCTTGTAAACCGTCGTCTTTGTTTTTTAGTTCTATCAAACCCCCGAGTAATTGTTATTAGATACTCTGTTTTAACACGTGAATGTGCTGCTGTTATATTTATTTCCGTTTGTAACACGTGAATGTGCTGCTGTTATATTAATTTCCGTTTGTAACACGTGAATGTGCTGCTGTTATATTTATTTCCGTTTGTAACACGTGAATGTGCTGCTGTTATATTTATTTCCGTCTGTAACATGTGAATGTGCTGCTGTTATATTTATTTCCGTTTGTAACACGTGAATGTGCTGCTGTTAAATTTATTTCCGTTTGTAACACGTGAATGTGCTGCTGTTATATTTATTTCCGTTTGTAACACGTGAATGGGCTGCTGTTATATTTATTTCCGTTTGTAACACGTGAATGGGCTGCTGTTATATTTATTTCCGTTTGTAACACGTGAATGGGCTGCTGTTATATTTATTTCCGTTTGTAACATGTGAATGTGCTGCTGTTATATTTATTTCCGTTTGTAACATGTGAATGGGCTGCTGTTATATTTATTTCCGTTTGTAACACGTGAATGTGCTGCTGTTATATTTATTTCCGTTTGTAACACTTGAATGTGCTGCTGTTATATTTATTTCCGTTTGTAACATGTGAATGTGCTGCTGTTATATTTATTTCCGTCTGTAACATGTGAATGTGCTGCTGTTATATTTATTTCCGTCTGTAACATGTGAATGTGCTGCTGTTATATTAATTTCCGTCTGTAACATGTGAATGTGCTGCTGTTATATTTATTTCCGTCTGTAACATGTGAATGTGCTGCTGTTATATTTATTTCCGTCTGTAACATGTGAATGTGCTGCTGTTATATTTATTTCCGTTTGTAACACGTGAATGTGCTGCTGTTATATTTATTTCCGTCTGTAACACGTGAATGTGTTGCTGTTATATTTATTTCCGTCTGTAACATGTGAATGTGCTGCTGTTATATTTATTTCCGTCTGTAACACGTGAATGTGCTGCTGTTATATTTATTTCCGTCTGTAACACGTGAATGTGCTGCTGTTATATTTATTTCCGTCTGTAACATGTGAATGTGCTGCTGTTATATTTATTTCCGTCTGTAACGTGAATGTGCTGCTGTTATATTAATTTCCGTTTGTAACACGTGAATGTGCTGCTGTTATATTTATTTCCGTCTGTAACATGTGAATGTGCTGCTGTTATATTTATTTCCGTTTGTAACACGTGAATGTGCTGCTGTTATATTTATTTCCGTTTGTAACATGTGAATGTGCTGCTGTTATATTAATTTCCGTTTGTAACACGTGAATGTGCTGCTGTTATATTTATTTCCGTTTGTAACACGTGAATGGGCTGCTGTTATATTTATTTCCGTCTGTAACACGTGAATGTGATGCTGTTATATTTATTTCCGTCTGTAATGTGAATGTGCTGCTGTTATATTTATTTCCGTCTGTAACGTGAATGTGCTGCTGTTATATTTATTTCCGTTTGTAACACGTGAATGTGCTGCTGTTATATTTATTTCCGTCTGTAACACGTGAATGTGCTGCTGTTATATTTATTTCCGTCTGTAACACGTGAATGTGCTGCTGTTATATTTATTTCCGTTTGTAACATGTGAATGTGCTGCTGTTCTATTTATTTCCGTCTGTAACACGTGAATGTGCTGCTGTTATATTTATTTCCGTTTGTAACACGTGAATGTGCTGCTGTTATATTTATTTCCGTTTGTAACACGTGAATGTGCTGCTGTTATATTTATTTCCGTCTGTAACATGTGAATGTGCTGCTGTTATATTTATTTCCGTCTGTAACACGTGAATGTGCTGCTGTTATATTTATTTCCGTCTGTAACACGTGAATGTGCTGCTGTTATATTTATTTCCGTCTGTAACACGTGAATGTGCTGCTGTTATATTTATTTCCGTCTGTAACATGTGAATGTGCTGCTGTTATATTTATTTCCGTTTGTAACACGTGAATGGGCTGCTGTTATATTTATTTCCGTTTGTAACATGTGAATGTGCTGCTGTTATATTTATTTCCGTTTGTAACATGTGAATGTGCTGCTGTTATATTTATTTCCGTTTGTAACATGTGAATGTGCTGCTGTTATATTTATTTCCGTTTGTAACACGTGAATGTGCTGCTGTTATATTTATTTCCGTCTGTAACACGTGAATGTGCTGCTGTTATATTTATTTCCGTCTGTAACATGTGAATGTGCTGCTGTTATATTTATTTCCGTTTGTAACACGTGAATGGGCTGCTGTTATATTTATTTCCGTTTGTAACATGTGAATGTGCTGCTGTTATATTTATTTCCGTTTGTAACATGTGAATGTGCTGCTGTTATATTTATTTCCGTTTGTAACATGTGAATGTGCTGCTGTTATATTTATTTCCGTTTGTAACACGTGAATGTGCTGCTGTTATATTTATTTCCGTTTGTAACACGTGAATGTGCTGCTGTTATATTTATTCTCCCTTTGCAGGCGCAGTGCCTGATTAATGTCAGTGGAGACGCGGTGATCTTCATACGTGAATCTGAAGTGGAATTGGTACCTGCTTATTCCACAACATCGGCACCTCAATCAGCAGGTGTGGCGGGAGATATAGCAACATAAAATGATGAATGCGGCGGGTCATCCAACAGAACCAGAACAGTTCCTGTCAAAGTCGTTTAGATGTATCCCTAAAAACATTTTGCTACATTGTTTTAAATGGGCAATTCGCGGAAAACACTCCTGAACGGTAGTTAAAATCTCACAATGTTCGTGAAAGATAGTAAAGTTCTGTATGTTCGTTATGTTTGATTAGAACCGGGAATCATTTCTGTTTTGTAACTAAAAGTACTATAGCCATTTGTACAGTTTTAAAAACGATACCTAGCAACTGCTTTGTATAAAGCTTGTCAGTCATGGACTCCCTTGGTTACGCTGTACTTCATACAAAATTCAGACAAGCTGATAAAAATATACACAATCTTTAGTATATACAATATGTTACTTGCTTTTTTTTTTACATACATGCACAGTATGGTCAAAATGTTCACAATCATTAAAATATTTCCCTCCCCATTTCACATACACGTATTCTTTATCTTCATCTGTCTCCATTCCTTGACTGCTTATGTGCTGTGCCACTGTAGCACTCGGAATTAGGAAGAATCCCCTCATTCAATAAATCAGAGCCTTAACTTATAATGTGAGTTAGTGCAGAAATGTCACATGGCCAAAACCACCGCAGCAAATAAAAGTGGGGAAAAGTGAAAGTAGTGAAAAAAACGGGTAGTCGGCAAACAATGTAAAAAGTAACAATTGATTACAAATCTATATAGTTAAAAACCAAAACAAATAATTACAAAGATAAGGCATCAACGGGACAGGCAACGCTGACCAGACCACACTATAAGTTAGTGAGCGTGCATTCTAATATCTCGTACCCACTCCCACAGAGCGGTGTATGTGTGGCAGACTGCCAAAATAATATAACGTTCATCCAGGCGTAGAACTGAAAGTGGTATTGTATCAAATTGTATTAACAATATGTAAACAACATTGCTGTTTGCTGGTATCAAGCCCAATGTCATAAAGTACAGTGTAGCTGTGTAAGGCAGACGAACAGCCCATAATCATCCCGTTATCGGACCCATTCACCGTCAGTCAACCAACAAAGAAAGCCTACGGACACCTGCTTCCTATCGCCTCCCTTTCCTGTGAGCGCCGCGCCGCTCAGCAGCACTTAATAAATATAGGTGTTTTCTTTGGTTGGCTGACTGCGCAGAAAGCGTTGCATGTTCTCTGTATTGGATGTTATAGTAACAATGCCATTATTATGGACTGTTTAGCATGTTACTAATGCTTAAGTATAAATAAATACTGCTCTTCCTCTTTTTATCATATTCTTAGGGCAGTGGTTTTCAATCTTTTTTTTTGGTTAATGAACACTATAATTATATTGTGACATTCTGCCAAACCCCGACCCTCTCTAATAGCGCGTCTGAGATCAGATGCATTGCAAGGAACCACAACCCTCTCTAATAGCGCGTCTGAGATCAGATGCATTGCAAGGAACCACAACCCTCTCTAATAGCGCGTCTGAGATCAGATGCATTGCAAGGAACCCCGACCCTCTCTAATAGCGCGTCTGAGATCAGATGCATTGTAAGGAACCCCGACCCTCTCTAATAGCGCGTCTGAGATCAGATACATTGTAAGGAACCCCAACCCTCTCTAATAGCGCGTCTGAGATCAGATGTATTGTAAGGAACCCCGACCCTCTCTAATAGCGTGTCCGAGATCAGATGCATTGTAAGGAACCCCGACCCTCTCTAATAGCGTGTCTGAGATTAGATGCATTGTAAGGAACCTCAACCCTCTCTAATAGCGTGTCCGAGATCAGATGCATTGTAAGGAACCCCGACCCTCTCTAATAGCGTGTCTGAGATTAGATGCATTGTAAGGAACCCCAACCCTCTCTAATAGCGTGTCTGAGATCAGATGCATTGTAAGGAACCCCAACCCTCTCTAATAGCGTGTCTGAGATCAGATGCGCATTGTAAATTCTTTTGTATTTAGAAGAATGACCTGAAAATTGCAGGGAACCCAAGGGTTCCTAGGAGCCCCTGTTGAAAAACACTGGTTTGGGACATGGTCTCGCCCGGAGATTACTTGCCTGCTCCATCGATGCCCTCTCGTGTTTTGAAGCATACATTTTTTTTTAAAATAACTTTATTGATTTGTAATCGATTGTAAATGTTTATATTGTTTAATAGTCCAGTGTCCCCATTTCTGCTGCCCTCCACGTGTGGGGGTGGGGATGGTTTTGTTCCTATGCCAGAACAGCATTGCAATAGGTGATGGCGTATGTTTCTACCCCAAATACCCACACACTTCTGGAGTAACACTTTTAGCAGTAAGCAATAGCCACGGACTGAAAGATAAAGTATTTGCATGGAGCGATATCGCTCAAAACAGCACAGTCATCAAACAGCACAGTCATCAAACAGCACAGTAATCCTTTTATCTTTATTTTGTCAGCTGTTTAAATTGAGATTATTGGTGGGAGATATTTACTATTAAAAAAAAGGAAGAAAACTGGACTTTTCAATTAGCCGTAAACTACTGAGATGCCCGTTACAGGTGTAACCTTCCCTGGCATAGTTTAGCGCTGTATATATGACTGCAGTGTATGGCAGATGCCTTGTGACTTACCCTACATGGAGAACCAGTAACCATGCACCAGGAAAACAAATGTAACACTGACTGGTGCATTTATCTATATAAATTATCATATTTTTTTTTATACTTTAGTAGAAGTAGTTTGTGTCCATAGCATCATTCATTAGTTTGCCTGTGAGGATTTTAGCTACAAATGAAATGAAAAGAACATTTTTTTTAAAGTGAAATTATCGGAGTAGCAGGGGGTGGGGGGAATACATTGTAATGTGCATGTAACAAACGAGGAATGTAAATATGTATTATTTGTGTCAGGCTCGAGCATGATACAGGTCTCTACAATCCTGAATAAACGGCTTTAAATGAGAATGACGATTGCATTTCACTTTGCACAATACATTTCTTTATACAGTATATGTATGTAAATACATTTATCTCATGTAAAATTTGTTCTATAAAGGCTGGCCATGGGATCTATTTAAGTCTTCGTTATATTCTCTTTGTGGAGCGCGACTTTGGAGTTTTCGTTTGTCACTACAGTTTTGTTAGTGTTTTTCGTAAAAGCATAGAAAAGACTCAACTTCAGTCTACATGGCCTGCTTTCCTACTTTACATAGAACCGGTGTGCTTGATCTTTGGATTTTAAATAGACAAACACACGATATAACTAACCCACTACATGCGCTAACCTACACCAAATGATGTGATGTGTACAAAGGTGAATATTGGTGAATAATAAACACATAAATGAAGTGTCAAAATAAAGCTGCCAAGGGGAACTACATAAAACAGATGATTCCAAACCTGTTAAGCAAAAATGAAAATACAAAATAAGTGTCCCCGGCGCTAGTGATAAAAGTCCAAGATACCGTAGTCCAACTGACAGTCTTTAAATGGGAGACTTTTCTGGATGGGTAGATGGAACAACAGGCAAGTTCCAGACGGGTAGGGGTGTCCTTAAGGATTGGATTTTAAATGGTTTACCAAACTTTACCGGCTCCCTTTCTATGTATTGAAGGTTCCTGAATTTCCAGCATCTGCACCCACCAACACAATATGGATTCAAGTTATGTATTGTATTATATCTTATGTCACAGAACTTCTACAACAAATAAAAACACTGGGTTTGCGCAGTTAGAATGAAGCCATCGCCACAATCGTATACACACTGTGTACTGAACATGTTTTTCTTGGTGGATACATAAAACCTCTCGCAAGATGCTTTGGAGCAGCAGCGGGTTAGATTTGCAATCACTTCTGGTCGGTGCCTTCTACAGGAACTTGAAGATAAACTCTGCATTTGTCCATTCCATGCAAGTCCCTTTTCACACCACGTTGCAAATCCGTATGTTCCCTGAATAGGTTCATGGAAAAAGCTTGAGGGGAATTCAGTAAGTGACCCGGGGAGACTCAGGGACGATCCCTCAGTATAATCATTTTCATTTATATGTAGAATGTGGGACTTTGTTGTAGCCAACAGGCCTGGCTCATGTACATGGAAAGTGTTAGTACAAAGGATCTACTATTTGCCAGTAATTGTGTGAATTACCTGCAGGAATGACAGGGAAATGGGGGCCCTACAGTATCATGTCCCTCCCAGGTCCAGACAGAACTACAGTATCATGTCCCTCCCAGGTCCAGACAGAACTACAGTATCATGTCCCTCCCAGGTCCAGACAGAACTACAGTATCATGTCCCTCCCAGGTCCAGACAGAACTACAGTATCATGTCCCTCCCAGGTCCAGACAGAACTACAGTATCATGTCCCTCCCAGGTCCAGACAGAACTACAGTATCATGTCCCTCCCAGGTCCAGACAGAACTACAGTATGTCCCTCCCAGGTCCAGACAGAACTTATTCTAATGCCATTTCTAAAGGATCTCATCTGGGTAATAATATCCTCTTTATTTTTTATCCCAAACACACGCCTATATTATTTATTAAAGTGAGACTTGGGAGGGGTTTAGTTTCCTCCGGCTGCTCCCTTTCCGTGTGATCAGCGAGCGCTTGTACAGCCAGAGTTCCCCCACTTCCCCTTATCTTTATTGGTTCTCTGATCAGGGGTACAGAAAATACTTGATTGCCAAACACTTCCCCATTCAGAGACCCCTAAGAAATTAAACTGGCTGACTGTGTGGGATTTCGCCTTTTAAGATACGGCAATTGGGCTAGACACATGGAAAACACAGTGACATTTCTCAGTGCATATGGAAACATCACCTATAGGTATAGGTTCACAGAGCAGATTTCCGTGGTGTAAATACATTTTTAAAAAAGAACATAAAAGAGGAATATAAAAAAAAATGACATGCCGGGGGATCACAGGAGGCCTCTGCGCCTGCCTTTACCTGGTATTCGGCGATGCAGTGTCAAATGACGCCGCTGGTGACGTCCCGTGACCCCGCAGTGTCATTTAATGCCGGAGACCAGGTTAGAGGGGGCGGGGGGTGGGGAGGGGCGCAGACGGAAAAGTTTGTGCACCCCTGATTTAGAGTAACCAACTCTGGGGCATCCAGGTATCCTCATCAGACCTCAAGATACAGGAAATTCAATAGGAGGAGGGAAGGGGATTCGGATTCTACATCCTATTCTCACTCCCTTCTACTATTGAATGCATCTGATCTCAGACGCGCTATTAGAGAGGGTCGGGGTTCCTTACAATGCATCTGATCTCAGACGCGCTATTAGAGAGGTTCGGGGTTCCTTACAATGCATCTGATCTCAGACGCGCTATTAGAGAGGGTTGGGGTTCCTTACAATGCATCTGATCTCAGACGCGCTATTAGAGAGGGTCGGGGTTCCTTACAATGCATCTGATCTCAGACGCGCTATTAGAGAGGGTCGGGGTTCCTTACAATGCATCTGATCTCAGACGCGCTATTAGAGAGGGTTGGGGTTCCTTACAATGCATCTGATCTCAGATGCGCTATTAGAGTTTTGCATAATTCTTGGTTGGAAAATTGCAGTCGACTAATTGGTTTGAGTGGCTTAGGAAAACTAGTGGTACTGTGCATGATTTAGAAAAAGCCACAATTATTAAACATGGCAAATCTGTATTATAAAAATAAATGAATATTTCGGCCGTACATGTAGGAATCGGGACGGGCTTTCTCAAGGGACACCCCTACTTACCAAGATACCTCCGTAGGTGGTGCCGTCGGTAGCTGTGCAGACCGGGCTATTTGGAGCGAACGAAATGGAGTCTTTAAATGTCATGTGTGCCAATTGGAAGCTGTGATGTCATCCCTTGCGACTTCCAATTGGCGTAGAACATTTAAGAAACAGAGCGATACCGGCAGCACATACGGAGATATGTACCTCGGGAAGCAGGGGGTCCTCGGAGGTTCCCCCTGCTTCAAACCTATTTTTTTTAAATGATCTGTTGGTGCAATCGAAGTGATATCCTACAAGTGTGTTTCAAATAAATCAGTTCTGTAGTATTAGATAGTGAGTATTATCTTTTTTTTTAATTTATTTAAAAATTCAACTCTTAATGCCATTTTTAATGAGTGAGTTTTAATATATATATTGGGCATCCTTTGATTTCTATAGCAGGCTTTTAGCCCACCTCCCCAGCAGTGCAACATCTTTGTAACCCCTTCCCGTTTGTGATAATTTGTTGCCAATGTTCCCAGCAATTTGAACTGCAAACTGTAACAATAGATAATGTTACCTTAGTAATGTAAGAATACATTGTAGCTGCTGAGTTACACGGACTGAAGGATTGATTTGAAACTGAAAGACAGCCATTTAGTGAATATAAACAATTAAGGATGCGCTAAACCTAAAAAGTGATCTAAACTAAATAAATAGGTGAATAATTGAGTGCTGCTGCTCCCACAGCAAACGGACAGAGGGATTCAGAAGCCTCTTCTTAAAAAGTCCAACTTTATATAAAAACCAAGGTATCACTCTCATCCACAGAGTATACATGAAAAACGGGACCAGCTGTTACACTTTTCGTGACCGCGACTCTCACCGCCGTTCCAGCCGGCGTCCTACGTCCCGGTATTGTGAGTGCTGTACAGAGACTGGTCCCCCGGCAACCCTACGCGTTTCGCAGGTAGTTCCTGCTTCAGGGTATGCATGACCTGCCCGTGTGTCCCCATCTCATATATCCCTCTCTATTGCTAAGCTACAATTAACGTTAATTTTCATGTTATAAGAAGAAACGCTAAATTGAGATACATATGGTGATTGTATACACACAGAAAAATACAAAATATACTGAAATTACATATATTATAAAAATAAAAACATTACAAGACATATTTGAGATGAATAATCCCATGTATACTCTGTTGATGTGAGTGATACCTTGGTTTTTATATAAAGTTGGACTTTTTAAGAAGAGGCTTCTGAATCCCTTTGTCAGTTTGCTGTGGGCGCGGAGGAGTAAAGAAATCTCTTACAGCCTGAATTCGGGCACTTTCATGTAAGTAACAAAAAGGAAAAACTGGGGCTCTCCCTACTAAGTATAGCGTGTAGAAATCGAACGCCTGTGGACTCGTGTAAAACCAAGGCAAAGAAAAATATATACTGGCCCTTGTTGTATTGCTGCAGCTTGACCGAGAAGAAGATGAAGCCCTGGATCTTCTTATAGCGGCAGTAGAAATGTTGTAGTGGTCAGCGCAAAATGTTGAACTCAAAAAGATAAAAGATAATAAAATACACAGAATTAGTGCATATTTTTGATAGACATAATTGGTCTTGAGATGCAGGGGGGAAGGGAGGGAGGGGAAGGGGAGATGGGAAGGGGTTGGAGACAATGGGTGAAGAGCAAGGGTGATGCTAGATTAAAATATAAGAAACATAAAAGCATAAGTTTCAACGACTCACACGGCCTGTGAGACTCCACCCTCAGAGAAGAATGAAATTGGTAGAATATTTCCTCTATATTAGGGGAATACTTAGAGAAAAGAAAACTCACACGGCCTTGTGTGAGTCCCTTCCCTCAGTGAATGATGTCATCAATGTCAACTTTGCCTTTATTCTCTCAACTTCTCCCAATGGAGGAAGTGCGTGAGTGACTCCTCTCCCAGGTGCCCATATGCCAAGAAATGGGCAAAGCCTGAACAATGCCAAAGAAATGAGTCAAGCCCGGCAGATGAAGACTAGAGGAAGACTAGCCTGGGGACAGTCACCCCAGATACTTTGGGGGCAACGCCTCCCCTGAGGAGTGGAAGCGTAACAGCCCTGATTAGAGCTACTCTTCTGTAACAGTGAATGGTAGTGAGCAACAGCACAGGTAAGTATACTCTACAGCTGCTGTATAGCTTGTCAGTATAGATATATAATCCCTAGAAAAGGCTCCCTTAGACCATCTGGTAATACAGGAGTGTAAACTGTGCAGGAGTTGAGTCTCAGCGCTGCCTGCTCTGTTATTAAGCATAGATAGCAGCGTTTGTGTCAGCTCCACACTGGCCATGATTAAGCACTAGTAGGGAAACGTGCACGTCGGCAGAACTCCTCAGTTGGGTGCAGGCACTGTGCCCCCTGACACAGACGCTGCTGTCTATGCTTAATGACAGAGCAGGCAGCGATGAGACTCAACTCCTGCACAGTTTACACTCCTGTATTACCCGATGGTCTAAGGGAGCCTTTTCTAGGGATTATATATCTATACTGACAAGCTATACAGCAGCTGTAGAGTATACTTACCTGTGCTGTTGCTCACTACCATTCACTGTTACAGAAGAGTAGCTCTAATCAGGGCTGTTAAGCTTCCACTCCTCAGGGGAGGCGCTGCCCCCAAAGTATCTGGGGTGACTGTCCCCAGGCTAGTCTTCCTCTAGTCTTCATCTGCCGGGCTTGACTCATTTCTTTGGCATTGTTCAGGCTTTGCCCATTTCTTGGCATATGGGCACCTGGGAGAGGAGTCACTCACGCACTGCCTCCATTGGGAGAAGTTGAGAGAATAAAGGCAAAGTCGACATTGATGACATCATTCACTGAGGGAAGGGACTCACACAAGGCCGTGTGAGTTTTCTTTTCTCTAAGTATTCCCCTAATATAGAGGAAATATTCCACCAATTTCATTCTTCTCTTAGGGTGGAGTCTCACATTAGGCCGTGTGAGTCGTTGAAACTTATGCTTTTATGTTTCTTATATTTTAATCTAGCATCACCCTTGCTCTTCACCCATTGTCTCCAACCCCTTCCCACCTCCCCTTCCCCTCCCTCCCTTCCCCCCTGCATCTCAAGACCAATTATGTCTATCAAAAATATGCACTAATTCTGTGTATTTTATTATCTTTTATCTTTTTGAGTTCAACATTTTGCGCTGACCACTACAACATTTCTACTTTCGTGTAAGTGCAAACCTTACCATTCGCTGTGCTGAAGAATTCTGTCAACGCGCTTCACTATTTTTTCACTTTTTTTTTTTCATTTGAGGTGCACTCATTCTCCTGGACACACAGCCATTTAGTGAACTCTGGGAAACAGGATTTTGCTGATTCATCACGGGAGAACTAATCGATTTGCAGCTTAGGCAATTCATTTTCAATAATGGTAATTAAATGCTGCATATATTAAAACACTTTTCTTTTTTTTTTTTTAAACTGCTTGGATTGCCTTTAACCACTGCTAATATTTGAACACTTGTGCTATTGAGTATTTTGGCCACTAGGTGGCAATGTTGTGCTGTGCATGTGGATGAGCATTCTTATCATTTAACAAAGGAACAAAACATTGCAGCTAAATCCTGATAGACCTAAACCTGCCAAACTGGGGCAAATCGAATGGAACGCATTATTATCACATATGGTCATAATCTTCTATACATGACCCCTTGCCTGTCTCCAGCAATACCCAATTCTAACGTACTGTACGTAACTCCCATTGTGCACCTTAAAGCAAATAAAGACTAAATCGCCACTTATACATGAAATTAAATAACTTAAGATATCATCTGTTATGATATAAATGTATTAAACGTTTGAGATTGCAACCTTAAATAACTCATTGTACAATAATAGTTCATTACAAGTGCCGTCAGAAAAGCTGTTGAGCTAATTAAGAGTCGGCACTTGTGCTGGTGTTTTGGTTCTGAAACATTACTTTGCCAAAACTCTCTTGCTTTGAGTTTCTGTTTTGGATTTGGACGGGGAATTTGAATCAAACGTAAAATCCAAGAAGATCGAACTCCCAACCTGTGGAGGTGTCCATCCCTAGCAATGTGATGGAGTTTGGTCCTCTAAAATGTATTACAGCAAGCGCAATGTCTGAAATAAGACATTTTGAGCCGTATTTACTAGAAGTGTAATATATCCAAATTGAATATATATTGCACAAAAACAGATATTTCACTCACATTTCATACAAATGGATCTCATCTTACTTGATTCCTGGAAGCCTAGCGAAACGCATTGAATCTGTTCCTGGGAGGACGTGAGATCCAAGTACTGGCAGCCGAGGGTCCAGTGAGGCTACATCCGCCCTGATTAGAGCCGTCACAGGAAGTGATGTATACGAATGTGAAGGGGGTAGCAGGCAGAGAGCGGCAGAGCGCCAGGGATCGTCAAAAGAAACCTACGCTTCAGAGCAGGGACCATTGCAGTGCTCCCATCAGAGAGAGGTGGATATCTAATATGCTTTTTTAACTAGAAGCAATTTGTGAGTGGGACCAACATATTCTTTTAGATAATTGTTCACTTGCACTATTGGCTACAGTATTATTTGTATTTCTTTATTCACATATTTACCACATGCTCTGATTGGAGAGGGTCAAGTAGGTTATGGGAGTTGATAAAGTGAAGTACTGTATATGTAAAGAAGCAATTCGTTCCAGAAGATTGGAATCAAAAGTCAAGAGGGAGACAGGGCGATAGTTACAAGGAGAGGTTAGGTCTAGGGTGTTATGTTTAAGAATAGGTATAAGAATAGCACGTTTAAAAAGAGATGGAGAAGTACCAGAGCCCAGAGATGTATCAAAGAGGTTAGTGAGGATGGGAACAATGGTAGAAGCAAGAGGTTTCAGGAGATGTGAGGGAATCTGGTCGAGGCTGCATCTGTCAGGGGTCGTAGGAGAATCCATGATACCGGATTAATCGGTGTGCTTGTTGGTAGCTGGAACCAAGTTTGGATCCGCGTTGTAATGTAGGCAGACAGTTCAGGGAGGAGCAGGCAGATGGGGTAGTCAGACGATCCAAGGTCAGGGCAGGCGGTAACCAGAAGAGTAGTCGAGCAAGACAAAGGTCAGAGTAGAGAGCAAGCAGCAGAGTAATGGGACCAGCCGGAATTGATACCAGGTTCTCCCAAGAGCCAGCAGCAAGTGTGAGAGCTTCCAAGCAGCAGTGACACAGAGAACCTGCGTGCGGGGCCTTACAGCATGTAATGAAGATTGAGGCGAGCAGCAGGAGAGATACTTCCTCTGTAACTGGAGAAGAGTAGTGAAATGTAGATAGAGAAGGCTTCGGAATGAGGAGACAGAGAAGATTTCATTGCGGATAGAATGTAACTTTGTCCAGCAGTGTTCAGTGTAACACGGGTTTAGGCAGGGTTGTGGGACGGGGCGCCACGGGCATCGGCGTACAGGAGGAGCGTACTGGTCATGTGGAAGGAGGCAAGGACAGTGTTGTACGTTGTGAAAAGACTGTTTGGGTCAGTGGAGGGTGATAGTAGAGCAATGTTAGACTTTAGGGTGGATTCCAAGGTCAATGGAATGCAGGTTGTGAGCATGGAGAGGACGGAGCTCGAGTGTGAAGAATGAGGAAGGAGAGAATGAGATGAGGTTATGATCAGAGAGGGGGATAAAGAGATTGAGAAATCGTGTGTGCAGGGGCGTAGCTCTAGTACTGGCAGCCCGGACGAAGCCCGGGGGCCCGCACTCTTGGGGGGCCCGCTCTCTAGCTTGATCAATACATATTTTTGCTGCTGCGCATGCGCGACCGGCACTTGGCTACCGTGCATGCACGATTGGCTGTTGGCCTACCGCGCATACATTTTTTACATTTGCCTACCTCGCAAGCGTGATCGGCGCATGCGCACAAGCAGCTGGCAAGTGGCGATCGTGCATGCGTGGTGTGAAAGAGCCGATCGTGCATGCGCAGTAAGCAAGTCCCGACTGCGCATGCACGGCCAAACAATACAAAAATTTGTCCCGGTCTCCCACGTATGCCTTGGTACGTCACTGCGTGTGTGTATATGTATACAGTATATGTTTACGTATATATATAATATATATATATATACAAACAAGAAAAAGAAAAGTATCCCACATCAAGCACTCAGGTGTACACAAAATATAACAAATTTATTAGAAAACACGTCACAAAAAACATATAATAAAACAGTCTCAATGCCTCCTAATGTGGTCCAAAAGCCATATATAAACCGGTGAGTGCAGGAACAAGGAGATCACATGAGTACAAACAGGCATGGACAAACCCTGATGTATCGCATGACTGGCCAGTCTTACAGGTGATAGGCAAATTGTTTGCCTTATCACTTTGAGGTTATTGTATTATACTATACATAGTGTACCATACATTAATTATTGCTATTTGGCCTTTATTACACCAAGGTTTATATGTGGCTTTTGGACAACATTAGGAGGTATTGGCATACAATTTGCCTATCACCTTTAAGACCATCCGGTCATACGATACAAGCTATAAGGCTAACTAAAACTTGTAATGAGCCCCTTGACAAAGCGGTGGCGAAACGTACGTTGGGGTTTATCCATGCCTGTTTGTACTCTCATGTGATCTCCTCCTTGTTCATGTGCTGTTCATCTGGGGCTGTATTTACCTAATTTTAAGACCTGCTTAGGAACAGATGATTGTTATTATGTCCTGATATGTAAAACCATGGAATTCAAAGAGGGTGTACTTTCTTTTTCGTGTGTGATCAAGGCTATTAGAATACAGGGGGGCAAGCAATCCCACTACCCTATAAACAAGTGTGGAAAACGTGTTAAGGAGGATGAAATATTTAAAAAAATCATAAAAACATTAAACAATCACCTAGCACATAAGTCCAGGTTGAATTTAGGACACGGAATAAGAACATCTGGGTGTATACAAACTACACAGTCTAAGATACAATACATCACAAGTAACAGAATACGAGGATTCTAATAAACGAATGTATTAATAACATAACTTGAATCCTAAAATGTATACCATAATACATGCACTGTTTCCCATAATAATAAGTATCTCTTCTGCTAGTAGCGTGAGCAGTATGCGGGGAACCCCCGGTAATAGAAAATACCCAGTTCAATTGAAAATCAATGCTGTGGTTTCTGTTGTGAAGGCTGTGGAGCAGAGTACAGGCTGGCACAATCAATTAGTGTGGAAGAGAAAAAGCTACATATTGATAAATATCCAAAGTCTGGCATGCATACAGCTGGCTGGATAAATAATGTGGCGTATCCATGTAAGTAAAACAAAGTGCAGAAACTAACAGAGAGCAGATAAAGCACATTAATAGGGCAAAGTTGTTCTAGCTCAGGAGAGGCCAACTATAGTCCTGAAGGGCCTTCAACAGGTCAGGTTTTAAAGATATCCCTGCTTCAGCACAGATGGCTCTGACTGAGCTACTGATTGAGCCACCTGTGCTGAAGAAATCATATCCTGAAAACCTGACCTGTTGGTGGCCCTTGGGGACTGGGGCTGGCCACTCCTGATGTACACAAATTCTTATAATAATGATGCTTTAATAAAAAGTCTATTGCCCCGAACAAAGAATTAATCTGTACTGTAGGATAGTTACTGTAATTAACCAAAAAATACCTCCTAGCTTTCATACCATCCTCATGTCTATTAAAAGAGTATAAAAAACGGAAACGTCCGTGGTAACCCACATATATGTTGACTTTCAATCAATATAATCTACTATATAAAAAAAGACAATTAGCATCTCCAAGAAAAGAAGGTAATTCCCCCACTAATGGCTGCAACCCCCCACCCCCCAAATAAAACCCCCATCCCCATACTCGGACAGACCTTCATTGGGGGAGCCAATTCCAGATTCTGTAGTTCAAAGGATTTTTGCGCCCCTTGGCGAGATGGTGAACAATCGGTATGATGGGCTTGTTTGTTTATATATTGTGTGTGTGTATATATATGTAACGGGTATTCCCCCACCCAATCGCAGATTCTACTGTGTGAGTGCAGGAAACATATATTGTTACTCAGGTGTGGTGCATTACCTGTTGGCTCACAGGAGGGCTGAGCTTCCGCCACGGGGAACCTGGGGTAATTATACTAGGGGTGATCACTTACAACATCCTCTCGGTACAGCGCCTCCACCTGCGATGGCTCCCACCAGAGGGGGAGTGGTTCCTCGCAGGACAATCAATAATACCATACACAGTGCTTTATATAACGAAGGACTTTACTAACGACTAATAATGATAACCTGTGTCTCTCTCACGGTGAGACACTAACAGTGACGTCTCGCAGGACGATTCCCAAACACTAGGTGATCCCACCCAGTGTCCCAAGAACCCCACCCAATGTCCCGTACTCCTACAGAGATAGTCAATGGGTGACTGCGCAGTCACTAAGAACCTCTAGGCCTGTTGGTGCACATGTGATGGTATAATACCTGCCGAGCACTCCGGTGCTCGGGTCAGCAACAAACTTCTCAAAGGGTCAGACGTGTGATGAATCCGTCTGATCCAACCGAACTCCTTGCACGTGCGGACCGCTTCACAGGAACCGCAGCGTCTGCTGTGTCCCTGTCTAATCTAAATGGTACTAACGTGACAGGAACCCTAACCTAGGGCCTGTCCCTGTAGTACAGCAACCTGTAGTGGCTTGGGGAACTCCTAGGGCCTGCAGGGGTAATGACCTGTCCCACTCCCCCAACTACCCAAGTCCCTTCGGTAAGTGATCTGGAATGGACTAGAGTACTCTTCCATGCAGTACTTGGGCGTCTACCTACTGTTGGCTAGCCTAGTGCAGATCCTCTCCAGAATTCCTGCTCTCAGTTACCAGTTTATCCCTTCAGGCATCCTACCCCTAGCGCTACCTCAAGGTGACTAGAACAGCTATAGCCCTTCTCCAGACCCACTACTCTCTGACTAGTCCCAGCGCCTACCGCAGCAAGCTGTAGCTCACTTTTGACTGCAGCCAACGTGCTGCGCAACAAGGTGCCTGCCTGTCAGACCTCACAGCACTGACAGCCGTGACTCTGACAATGCAGCACTACACTAAGGGCAGCGTCCCTATCTTGGGCCTCCCTCAGCAATTACCCACTAACCTAGTGGGGAGTTGGGGCCTACCTGGGGTGTGGGTACCTATGGGGTGCAGGAGCTGCTCTCGCTCCCCGCACCTTACTTCCCTACAGCTCCCTGACTCCAACTCTGCGTAACCTTCCTTTCCCAGCTCCCACTAATGTAAGTGGCAGGGTCCCTAACCCGAGGGCTGCCCCTGGCAACACTCACCTTACTGGGGAGCTGAGCTATCTCGAGCCCTGGGGGTGCTGGCCTAGTACAGGGAGTCCCTGACTCCTGTACCCTACCTCCTTCCCTGGGCTGCTCCGGTCTCTCACTGATCTAACGTGCTGCAAGCCCGCCAAATGTATCTCTTTTCTCAGGGGTCTCCTAAGCCCTATTGGCTCCCTGGGGTCACATGGGGCTCGCAAAGGCTCTTGGGATATGTAGTCCCAGCTCCGAGCCTTCCCTGGTAGGCTAGGGGTTCGCGGGCTTTTCCCTACCTTCACTGCGCTTGCGCAAGCTTTCCCGGGCTGCCTCGACCTTCCCTCAGCTCTCCCTGCTCTCGCGCGAGCTATCCCTGTCTCGGGGGCTGTCCCTGCGCCTACGCATCCCTGCGCATGCGCAACAGTATCCTCAATGGCGGCGCCCTGCTTGTCCGGCCGCCGGGACCTTAGAGACGCGATCGCGGCCTTAGCAACCGCCCGATCGCGTCCCCGGCAACCGGCCGCAGGCAGGAGAAGCCGCGCTGCTCCCTGCTCCAGCCCCCACCCTTGGAAGCAGCCGTCGGGTCTGTCGGCACCCGCGACCGAGCTGCTCAAGGGGAGGGGGGTCTCCAGGAGCCACGGGAGCTCCAGGCTACACTCTCCCCCTGGTGAAACTCCAACGACCTCGCTTGGATGGCAGACATAACCTGGTACACAGTTATACAATGAAAATGCAGGGCATATGTACAACCTATCACTGGTGACTTTAGACATCAGGTTACAATACAGTTCACATACCATACCCGAGGCCAGCTGAGCGTCAGCTGTTTGCTGAGACCATTCGTGGGGTGCCCCTAACTGATCAAGTGGGGGTACCTCACTTTTGCGTCCGTGAGCCTCCCCCAGAAAAATTTCTTGAAGAGCACACCGGAGGGCAACAGTCACTGGTTCCTCGCTACTTCCTCCCCCTGGTGGAAGGAGTAGCACCATGTCTCTGAAGCAGACCTTTACCCGGTCACCCGCGGCATGGATGCGGTAGACCAGGAGGCCAGGACCTTTTCCGCGGTCCACTACTTGGCGAATGGCACGCTCCCTTTTGGGCTTAAAGGAGGCAATTTTTACTAAATCCCTCGCCACACAGTCCTTGTCCCTACGTACTTGCGAGGCTTCCGCTGGGAAGCGAGCAATGGACAATGTCTCTTTCCTCAAAGTCTCTGTTTCACCTGGCAGGGGGTAAAGGGTAGATACCTTACCACTGTGGTGATTCACGGTAGCCAACAGGTCCTCGGGGACGCTGTCAGTTCCCACCTCGGCTGTATCGGGACCTGTCCCCGGCACTTCTGGGACAGTCCACTTACTGGCTTGAAACTCGGGAGCGTTGGATCCCGGTCCTGGGACCATTTGAGTCGGAGCGCACGGGCTCACACTCGGTTCAGGAGCCGTAACTCTGACCTTTTTCACGGCCACCTCCATCGGAGCCTGTGGGGGGCAAGGGGGTTCCTTACCACTCTGCTGGCTTGCAATGGTTTTCTCTTCTTGTGGAACACTGTCAGGTATCTGCGGTGCTTCACCTGACACCACGACAGAGCTGACGGTTCTCTTCAACTGAACGGTAGGTGGTAGATACTGGTCCACTCGCATGGCGGAACAGCTTTCTTCTAGGGGGAACACCTCCCCCTGTGATTCCTCTGTCTCACTGCTGGGGTGGTTCGCCGGTAGGCGCATCGCCACCGATGGTTCGTCCTTTTCCGTAGCTGGCTGGGCCTCAGTTCTTCCCGCTTGGTTGCAACAGGGAACCAGGGCAGCCTTGTCTGTCAGCTCCTCCACCTCCGTGGTTGAGGTAGAGCAAGTAACAGCATCTTCATCTCTGTGTTCTGCCATCTGAGATTCCTGCTTGGGATCTGGGACTGTAGACTGCAGCCGCACAGGCTTTAGAAACTGTGCTCCGCAACAAGCACACTTGGGACCCCAGGTCGGTTTGCCACCTGGGAAGTCACACTGGTCACAAACACATCTTATGCACCCGTCATCCTCCACCACTGCCACCCGCCATTCTATTGGTAGCCTAAAGGGGTTAAAGTCCATACCACCAGATAGATTCAAATCCTTTTGTAGGCACGGGCACAGAAGAAAGGGTATTTTTCCTCCTTTTGTCCGCCATGCCCCATACAACTGCGGGTGTGTTTCTCTACAATCTGTACTGTCTTTAGTGGGAACAGCGGTTGCTGATCGCTGTTCACTGAGCTTGCTCCCCCTGGTGGACTGTAGCAGCACGGGTTGCAGGGTCGGCGCCCTGCAGCAGACACATAAGCGTCCCCAGGCCAATTTACAACATGGGCAGTCACCCTGGTTACAGAAACATTCCAGGCACCCATCCTCGTTCGCGTCGTCCAACCGCCCCTTTATCAGGCACGTCAAAACATCAAAGTTCATACTACCCAACGGACTCAACGCTTCTGTCATACACGGGCACACCAAAAAGGATACGCACCCGGCTTTAGTCGGCCAGAGTCCATATAACGGTGAGCAATTTTCTTTGCCCCCAGTACTTTCTTTGATGGAGACAGCAGTTAGGGGTGAAGGCTTACAGTACTTGCTCCCCCTGGTGGAATCTGAAGGAGGGGCTCGCTCTATCACTGAGTCACTCACATTGCGGGGGCGGAGCTTAGGGTTTCCCGCCAAACCCGGCCAGTTTGCAACATTTTCCCGCGCGGGCGGGAAATCAGCACGTGACTTCTTCATGGCGAACAAAAATAGCACAATTTAGAAAAAAATATACCGGGCACCCCAGGTCATTCTCTCAGCAGCGCCTCCAAATGTAACGGGTATTCCCCCACCCAATCGCAGATTCTACTGTGTGAGTGCAGGAAACATATATTGTTACTCAGGTGTGGTGCATTACCTGTTGGCTCACAGGAGGGCTGAGCTTCCGCCACGGGGAACCTGGGGTAATTATACTAGGGGTGATCACTTACAACATCCTCTCGGTACAGCGCCTCCACCTGCGATGGCTCCCACCAGAGGGGGAGTGGTTCCTCGCAGGACAATCAATAATACCATACACAGTGCTTTATATAACGAAGGACTTTACTAACGACTAATAATGATAACCTGTGTCTCTCTCACGGTGAGACACTAACAGTGACGTCTCGCAGGACGATTCCCAAACACTAGGTGATCCCACCCAGTGTCCCAAGAACCCCACCCAATGTCCCGTACTCCTACAGAGATAGTCAATGGGTGACTGCGCAGTCACTAAGAACCTCTAGGCCTGTTGGTGCACATGTGATGGTATAATACCTGCCGAGCACTCCGGTGCTCGGGTCAGCAACAAACTTCTCAAAGGGTCAGACGTGTGATGAATCCGTCTGATCCAACCGAACTCCTTGCACGTGCGGACCGCTTCACAGGAACCGCAGCGTCTGCTGTGTCCCTGTCTAATCTAAATGGTACTAACGTGACAGGAACCCTAACCTAGGGCCTGTCCCTGTAGTACAGCAACCTGTAGTGGCTTGGGGAACTCCTAGGGCCTGCAGGGGTAATGACCTGTCCCACTCCCCCAACTACCCAAGTCCCTTCGGTAAGTGATCTGGAATGGACTAGAGTACTCTTCCATGCAGTACTTGGGCGTCTACCTACTGTTGGCTAGCCTAGTGCAGATCCTCTCCAGAATTCCTGCTCTCAGTTACCAGTTTATCCCTTCAGGCATCCTACCCCTAGCGCTACCTCAAGGTGACTAGAACAGCTATAGCCCTTCTCCAGACCCACTACTCTCTGACTAGTCCCAGCGCCTACCGCAGCAAGCTGTAGCTCACTTTTGACTGCAGCCAACGTGCTGCGCAACAAGGTGCCTGCCTGTCAGACCTCACAGCACTGACAGCCGTGACTCTGACAATGCAGCACTACACTAAGGGCAGCGTCCCTATCTTGGGCCTCCCTCAGCAATTACCCACTAACCTAGTGGGGAGTTGGGGCCTACCTGGGGTGTGGGTACCTATGGGGTGCAGGAGCTGCTCTCGCTCCCCGCACCTTACTTCCCTACAGCTCCCTGACTCCAACTCTGCGTAACCTTCCTTTCCCAGCTCCCACTAATGTAAGTGGCAGGGTCCCTAACCCGAGGGCTGCCCCTGGCAACACTTACCTTACTGGGGAGCTGAGCTATCTCGAGCCCTGGGGGTGCTGGCCTAGTACAGGGAGTCCCTGACTCCTGTACCCTACCTCCTTCCCTGGGCTGCTCCGGTCTCTCACTGATCTAACGTGCTGCAAGCCCGCCAAATGTATCTCTTTTCTCAGGGGTCTCCTAAGCCCTATTGGCTCCCTGGGGTCACATGGGGCTCGCAAAGGCTCTTGGGATATGTAGTCCCAGCTCCGAGCCTTCCCTGGTAGGCTAGGGGTTCGCGGGCTTTTCCCTACCTTCACTGCGCTTGCGCAAGCTTTCCCGGGCTGCCTCGACCTTCCCTCAGCTCTCCCTGCTCTCGCGCGAGCTATCCCTGTCTCGGGGGCTGTCCCTGCGCCTACGCATCCCTGCGCATGCGCAACAGTATCCTCAATGGCGGCGCCCTGCTTGTCCGGCCGCCGGGACCTTAGAGACGCGATCGCGGCCTTAGCAACCGCCCGATCGCGTCCCCGGCAACCGGCCGCAGGCAGGAGAAGCCGCGCTGCTCCCTGCTCCAGCCCCCACCCTTGGAAGCAGCCGTCGGGTCTGTCGGCACCCGCGACCGAGCTGCTCAAGGGGAGGGGGGTCTCCAGGAGCCACGGGAGCTCCAGGCTACATATATATAAAAAGTGTTCGACAATTATATACATTTACACGCCCGGGGCGTGTGGATTTAACCCCCGGGCGAGTAAATATTGGCCGAAGCAGCACTCGTGTGTTTTTTAAATTTCCCGCGCTCGCGCTGCTGTTTTTCCCGCGCTCGTGCTGGAGAAAAAAAAAAAAAGCCGGAGGCGGGTTCATGTTGTTGGGGGAGATTACCCCGCCTCCGGCTCCCTGAGCAGTGCCTTCGCTCCTCCCCCGCCTCTCAACAACTTTCCCTCCTCAGCGCTTCCACTCCTCCCCCTTCCGGCAGCCAGCCCCTTCCATGCCTGTTTGCCTCAGGCCCCTGCAGGGCTATCTGTCGCAACCCCCCCCTCCCATCGGGCCATCCGCCCCCTCCCCCACCCCCCACCCCAATCTCTCCCGGCCTCAGTGACCCCCCCCCTCACCCCAATCTCTCCCGGCCTCCGTGACCCCCCCTCACCCCAATCTCTCCCGGCCTCCGTGACCCCCCTCACCCCAATCTCTCCCGGCCTCCGTGACCCCCCCTCACCCCAATCTCTCCCAGCCTCAGTGACCCCCCCTCACCCCAATCTCTCCCGGCCTCAGTGACCCCCCCTCACCCCAATCTCTCCCGGCCTCAGTGACCCCCCCTCACCCCAATCTCTCCTGGCCTCAGTGACCCCCCCCTCACCCCAATCTCTCCCGGCCTCCGTGACCCCCCCCCTCACCCCAATCTCTCCCGGCCTCCGTGACCCCCAATCTCTCCCGGCCTCCGTGACCCCCCCCCCCGACACCCCAATCTCCCCCCCGACACCCCAAATCTCCCCACTCACTCCCGATCTCACCTCCAACTCCGTGTCCCCGGCCTCCGGTGACCAGCCGCATCACCAGCCCCCCCACTCCTCTCTCCCCTGTGTCCGGACCCCTCACTGACACCCGGTGACCCGCAGCGACAGCCGCCGAGGCCGAGGGCGACACCCGGCGACCACAGCGATCCACGGTGAGTAGGGGGGGGGGGGAGTGTGTGTGTAGGGGGGGGGAGTGTGTGTGTGTGTGTGTGTGTGTAGGGGAGGGAGAGTGTGTGTGTGTGTGTAGGGGGGGGAGAGTGAGTGTGTGTGTGTGCGTGCGTGCGTGTGTGTGTGTGTGTAGGGGGGAGAGAGTGTGGTGTGTGTGTGTGTAGGGGGGGAGGGAGGAGAGAGAGACCACAAGTAGTCAGTCACCCACCCACCCAGTCACCTACCTACCCACCCAGTCAGTCACCTAAGTCAGTCAGTCACCTACCCACCCACCCAGTCAGTCAGTCACCTAAGTCAGTCAGTCACCTACCTACCCAACCACCCAGTCAGTCAGTCACCTACCAACCCACCCAGTCAGTCAGTCACCTACCCAAAGTCAGTCACCTACCCACCCACCCAGTCAGTCAGTCACCTACCCACCCACCCAGTCAGTCAGTCACCTACCTACCCCACCACCCACCCAGTCAGTCAGTCACCCACCCATCCACCCAACAAGTCAGTCACCCACCCACCCAACAAGTCAGTCAAACAAGTCAGTCACCCACCAAACAAGTCAGTCACCCACCCAACAAGTCAGTCACCCACCAAGTCAGTCACCCACCCAACAAGTCAGTCACCCACCCAACAAGTCAGTCACCCACCTACCTACCTACCCACCCACCCACCCAACAAGTCAGTCAGTCACCTACCCAGTCAGTCAGTCAGTCACCTACCCAGTCAGTCAGTCAGTCACATACCCAGTCAGTCAGTCAGTCACCTACCCAGTCAGTCAGTCACCTACCCAGTCAGTCAGTCAGTCACCTACCCAGTCAGTCAGTCACCTACCCAGTCAGTCAGTCAGTCAGTCAGTCAGTCACCTACCCAGTCAGTCAGTCAGTCACCTACCCACCCAGTCAGTCAGTCACCTACCCAGTCAGTCAGTCAGTCAGTCACCTACCCAGTCAGTCAGTCAGTCAGTCAGTCACCTACCCAGTCAGTCAGTCACCCTCTTTCCCCCACTCTCTCTCTCTCTCTCTCTCTCCCCCACTCTCTCCCTCTCCCCCACTCACTCTCTCTCCCCCACTGTCTCTCTCCCCCCCACACTCTCTCTCTCTCCCCCCACACACTCTCTCTCTCTCACCCCCACACACTCTCTCTCTCTCTCTCTCTCACCCCCACACTCTCTCTCACCCCCACACTCTCTCTCTCCCCCCCACACTCTCTCTCTCTCCCCCCCCCCACACGCTCCCTCTCTCCCCCCCCACCCTGTCTCTCTCCCCCCCACACTCTCTCTCCCCCCCACACTCTCTCTCTCCCCCCCCACATAATCTCTCTCCCCCCCCACATACTCTCTCTCTCCCCCCCCCCCACACACTCTCTCTCCCCCCACACACTCTCTCTCTCCCCCCCACACTCTCTCTCCCCCCCCACACTCTCTCTCCCCCCCCCACACACTCTCTCTCCCCCCCCACTCTCTCTCTCCCCCCCACACTCTCTCTCCCCCCCACACTCTCTCTCCCCCCCCACACTCTCTCCTCCCCCCCCACACTCTCTCCTCCCCCCCCACACTCTCTCTCCCCCCCACACTCTCTCTCCCCCCCCCACACTCTCTCTCTCCCCCATACTCTCTCTCTCCCCCACACTCTCTCTCTCCCCCACACTCTCTCTCCCCCATACTCTCTCTCTCTCTCTCTCCCCCACACTCTCTCTCTCTCTCTCCCCCACGCTCTCTCCCCCCCACACTCTCTCTCCCCCCCCACACTCTCTCCTCCCCCCCCACACTCTCTCCTCCCCCCCCACACTCTCTCTCCCCCCCACACTCTCTCTCCCCCACACTCTCTCTCCCCCACACTCTCTCTCCCCCACTCTCTCTCCCCCACTCCTCTCTCTCCCCCACTCCTCTCTCCCCCCACACTCTCTCTCTCCCCCCACACTCTCTCTCTCCCACACACTCTCTCTCTCTTCCCCACTCTCTCTCCCCCACTCTCTCTCTCTCCCCCACTCTCTCTCTCTCCCCCACTCTCTCTCTCTCCCCCACTCTCTCTCTCCCCCACTTTCTCTCTCCCCCCACACTCTCTCTCTCCCCCCACACTCTCTCTCTCCCCCCACACTCTCTCTCTCCCCCCACACTCTCTCTCTCCCCCCACACTCTCTCTCTCCCCCCACACACTCTCTCTCCCCCCACACTCTCTCTCTCTCCCCACACTCTCTCTCTCTCCCCCCACTCTCTCTCTCTCTCCCCCCACACTCTCTCTCTCTCCCCCCACACTCTCTCTCTCCCCCCCACACTCTCTCTCTCCCGCCCACACTCTCTCTCTCCCCCCACACTCTCTCTCTCCCCCCACACTCTCTCTCCCCCCCACACTCTCTCTCCCCCCCCCACACTCTCTCTCTCCCCCATACTCTCTCCCCCACACTCTCTCTCTCTCCCCCACACTCTCTCTCCCCCATACTCTCTCTCTCTCTCTCTCTCCCCCACACTCTCTCTCTCTCTCTCCCCCACGCTCTCTCTCCCCCACACTCTCTCTCTATCTGTCCGCCACACTCTCTCACACTCTGGATCTGGATCTCTTATTTACCCTATATATCTTAGCTGCCCTATACTACACCGAAATAACCTATACTGCTTTCTTCCAGATCTGACTCAAGCTTCACACGGAAGACATCGGAAGACAAGTAGGGAACACATCCCCTCCAATGTATAACATTGCGGGAATGAGGGTACCTGGACATTGAGGGACTGCGGATCAGGTAAAATCCCAGGCGGGATTGCTGCGTTAGATATTGTTAAGCGGGGACGTCCAGACACTGGTTAAGGGGTTCAGGAAACTAGTCATTCACACCTGGCTTTTATTTCTAGATCCAACATTTACACACACACACACACACACGCAGACACACACACACACACACACACGTAACAAGGACTAATTGTAGTATAATGTAATACAATAAATACATTTATGTCAAAAACGAATGTTCTGACTAGGAATTTATTAAATGTATTTTATTTATATATTTTATTTTAAAGCGGGGTTGGGGGCGGGACTAGGGGCGGAGTTGGGGGCGGGACTAGGGGCGGAGTTGGGGGCGGGACTAGGTGGCGAGTAGATTTTTTGGTTGGGCGAGTAGATTTTTGGGTGATTTGTTCAACACTGTATATATATATATATATATATATATATATATATATAGCAACTGTAAATATTACTGTATGTTCATTTGCATGTCTCAGACAGGTCTGCAACCCTGTCTTTCCCCATTATCGCCCAGCATACAGCGCTTCCACTGCAGCAAGGGATTCTGGGAAATGACATGCAAATGAGCACTCAGTGCCACCTTTTGTCTCAAGCTTGTATTACACAAGCAAATCCTCAAGCCAATGCATGCTGTTTTAAACACAGCTTTTAGACAGAGGCTGGGATGAGATGCAAAGCCATTAAACCCACTCACAGACATGTTTCAACCTTGATGCGTATCATCAGTGTGAGGCTGGTCTTAATGGCTAAGCAGGTTTGAGACTAGACTAGGTAATCACCACTATTATTAAGGTTATGGTGGGTCACTTTTTTTACCCACCATAACCTATATATATATATATATATATATATATATATATATATATATATATATATATATATACATATATATATATAAATTCAACCTGTCAAATTACCTTAATCTGAGGCCAAGTTTAAACGACTCAAAATAGACTTGGAAACACAATTGGTTGGGTTTACCAATTTCTGAAATAAATAAGTATACTGACCACTCTCATGTGTAGGCTCAAATCTAGACTTAAACCTAAGCCATAAATGTTTTACCTCCAGATCCATTATATCTTCTGGGTCTGTACAACCACTAGAAAAAAAAAGATCTTTTAAATCCCAGTAGCACTAACCTCTCTAAAAGAGAGAGAAGTGGTCACAGACCCCATAACCAATCCAGTACTTTTATGAACAACATTGTGACTATGATAGGATACTCCAGGGCACTGTCAGACCCCAGAGAAACGCCACTAAGATCATCATCAATGTGGTCGACAATAGGTCAATTATTATCATTAATCACAAATATTTATTTTACAGGAAGCTCTCCGACAAAACGATGAAGATCTAGCATGGTATTAAAAACATGAAAGTGTATAGATGGAACAAAAATTGAGACCTTTGCCCATAACAGAAAGTTGAAAGGGTGTTAGTGCGACACTGGACAAATTAATAACATTATGGTCATCGATATATTTTCGTCCCGTTTGTATCTGTTGCCCCCCCCGGTCGTACCCCACGTCTTCCTCCCCCTTTCCCTTCTCTTAATGTACTTCTGGTATTGTGTGTCCAGTATACTCGGGGCCCTCCATTTAGCTCCTCTTTCTTTGACTTTCGTGTCATCTGCTGATCCATGGCATATCGATCCCGATCCAGTGCTAAAAAGGGGACGATATGAAGGATGCTCTTTGCGTGGATTCTTAATCCGATTATACTGGATCCATACTAGAATAATTAAAGGGTTTGGCTCTGGGAAATGTTTTGTCTCCAAGTTTATATCAAACTAACAGGTCAGAAACGCCACATTGGTTGGTTAGTGTTGGCCTGTACTGTTGTGGTTCTAGAATAAGTGTAGTAAATATGTCGTGAAGTCGAAAACTTTCTCAAGGACCAATACACAAAAACTGTATTCCATAAAACAACATATCAATTGTAATTCGATTAACATTGTTTTTCTTCTTACATGTAAATGTGGAATGCAATATGTGGCTAGTACATCTACCTGGAGACATCGTAAAGAAAGACTAAGAGAGCACATACGACATATAGAACATGGGGATTTGGAATTCCCGGTGTCCAGGCATTTTTCTACTTTTCATCATTTCGGATTTATCTTTCCTGTCTTTCCAATGTAATAGGTGGAGACATTTTCAATAATTTATGTAAGAGAGAGGTATTATGGATTTTTTAATTAAAAACAAGGAGCCCCGGAGGTTTAAATAAAGATTATTCCACTCTAAACATCCCACAACTTCAGTGCTGCAGGATCCCATTAGATGTGGCGATGGCTTAATCGCTCAGCTAAAAGCCCATATTGTAATATATGAATTACAGTAGCCTGCAAAACATGGCGAGTGAGGCTCGTCTTGTTTCTGAAGGTCTGGACACATAAGGGATTACCCCCAGGCATGTAATGAGTTCATTTTTGTCTCCTAGTAAAAAATGTCTATTTACATACATTTAAATTATTCTTACATAGTCTGAAAATCTCCATTATATAATATATTTAGTGATTTATTTTTATTTATAAAATGTGTTACCAGGAAGTCATAAACTGAGAGTTACCTCTCGTTTTCAAGTATGTCCTGGGCATAGAGTTATGATGACAAATTTGGGTGGCAAATATATTAGGGTGGTAATAAATATATAAACTAAAGTCTAACTATATATTCTCACTTAAAAGGCTCACTTTAATGCCTCACTAAAAGATGACAAATGCCACCTTAGCAAACTTGACACCCTCTACAATTCAATATGCTGCTTTGTTCTCCAATGCAACTACAACACACATCACTGCGAAATGCTCAAAGAACTAGATTGGTCATCACTTGAGTCTAGGCGCAATGTTCACCTTTCCTGTCTTGCCTTCAAATAATTTCTGGGCAAGCTACCCATCTATCTAAACAAGCTCCTCACCCCTACCACATGCAGCACTTATCTGAGATCAGACTCCAAAAGACTGTTCATGGTCCCAATGCTCAACAAAGTATCTGGCCACTCCTCCTTCTCTTACCGTGCACCCCAAAACTGGAACAACCTACCGGAGACTCTCACATCCACCACCAGCTTAAGTTCTTTCAAAACTAAAGCTGTCTCACACTTTAATCTAGTCTGTAACTGTTACATACACCTATAATATATATTATCTCTAACTGTGCATGCAATGTATTGTATATAATGTATACCCAGGAAAGATGAACTTGCGCCTAGACTCGAGTGATGACCAATCTAGTTCTTTGAGCATTTTGCAGTGATGTGTGTTGTAGTTGTATTGTAGGACAAAACGGCATATTGAATTGTAGAGGGTGTCAAGTTAACTAAGGTGGTGTAAGGATCCAGCGCAGACTCCGACCCCGCCAAACTCCAGTCCTGATTGGCTCTCGTCGGTGTCTGCGGCAGAGTTTAAGAAGAAAAACACAGGCTGATGTGATTCTACCTGCTCGCGTCTGTCACGATGACGTCACACGTTCCATTATGATGCCGCATGCCTCCAATCCGATGTACCAGACAGGCACCTTTTCTCTTGCAGTATTCCACGGCTGCAGGATCATCCGATCTAACCCATGCTGGGTTCTTACACTATGGCAGTCAAATGTTGTAATGGATTGCAGAATGATACAGGATAATAAGTAATGACCAGCCTCACCCTTCGTGTTTCGTGAGCAATGTCTCACTTCATCAGGTGTGAATCTAACAGCCGTGCGAGTTGAGAGGTGCCTGTCCGGGACATCGGATTGGAGCCGTGCGGCATCATATAGTGGAACGTGTGACGTTATCGTGACAGACGTGAGCAGGTAAAATCACATCAGCCTGTGTTTTTCTTCCTAAACTCTGCCACTGACAAGAGCAGCCATTGAAGTCGTGTGGAGGGTGTTTGGTCCCAAGCACCCTCAATCAGGCTGAAAAGTATTAGAAGGCTTAAAAGGATGAAGGAGTATGTATACCTTTGAGGACTCCTGCTGACCACCAGAGGTTTTCCCGGTATCAAGTATTCATTTTTCACTGAGCATGGAGTGAAGACCAGTGCCAAGGAGGACCACAATTCTTTCCACAAGGCCTCCCTGAGGTTGCTCCTACCCATTATCATTTCCAGAGACTCAGGCCATGAAGGCATATATCCAGGAGAATCTGCAGAGAGGTTTCATCAGGAAGTCATCCTCCCCTGCCAGGGCCGGCTTCTTCTTCATAAAGGATGGGTCACTCCGGCCGTGCATCGACTATTGTGGATTGAATAAAATTACAATCAAGAATCGCTATCCACTGCCACTCATCTCTGAGCCCTTTGACCACTTACAGAGAGCATCTATCTTTACGAAACTCGACTTACGAGGAGCATATAACCTAGTACGGATTCGTCAGGGCAACGAGTGGATGACTGCATTCAAAACTCAAGATGGACATTACGAGGCTGTGTAATGCCCCCACCGTCTTCCAGAGCTTTGTCAATGAAATCTTTTATGATCTGTTGGATAAAATTTGTCATCATCTACCTGCATGACATCCTACTTTTCTCAAAGTTGGCGCACGATCACACTGATCATGTAAAACAGGTTCTGCAACGGTTAAGAGAGGACCGCTTGTACGCGAAGCTGGATAAATGCCAATTTCATCAGGCTAGTACCTCCTTCCTGAGCTACATAATCTCTGCTACAGGCCTGGTTATGGATCCGGCAAAGGTAAAGGCAGTTCTGGAATGGCCACGCCCCATCGGCATGAAGGCTATACAGCGATTCTTGGGATTGCCAACTATTATCGACGTTTCATCCAGAACTTTTCCTCGGTCCTGGCTCCCATCACTGCTCTGACCAGCAAGGGGGCTGATCAATCGCAATGGCCTGCTGAAGCAATAAAAGCCTTTGAGATATTAAAAAAAAGCATTCGCATCAGCTCCGATCCTGGTTCATCCTAATCCCGCTCTACCCTTTCCCCTGGAGGTGGATGCAACTGAAGTAGGGGCAGGGGCAGTGCTGCCCCAACGAAAGGATGAGAAGACGAAACTACACCCTTGTGCTTTTTTTTTCTAAGAAGTTCTCACCGGCAGAACAGAATTATGACGTGGCCAATAGAGAGCTTTTGGCTATTAAGATGGCACTACAAGAATGGAGGCATCTATGGGAAGGTACGGATAATACCATCACGATTCTGACTGATCACCAGAATCTTATGTATATTGAGGGCGTACAGCGCCTGGGGTCATGACAATCCATGGGCACTCTTTTTCTCACACTTCAATTTCATCATATCTTATATTCCCAGCTCCAAGAATATAAAAGCTAATGCTCTCTCTCGCCAGTTCCTGACGGATGACATAGTGGAGGATCGCACTGAACCTATCTTTTCACCTTTCCAGATTATTGCTTCCATCACCTTCGACACCTTGGAGAACATCGTTGACAAGCAGTCTCAGATCCCAGGGGGTGTCAACATTTCGGTTGGTCGGCTCTACGTATCTTCGCACTTCTGTCGGGGAGTTCTGGAATGTGGTCACGCCTCCAAGAGCAATAAGGAGGACTTCGAACTCTTGGAGGGAACGTTCTGCTGGCCTGAGATCTGCTAGGATGCGAAGACCTTCGTGGCCGCATGACCTGTTTATGCCTGAACAAAGACTCCTAGGAGCCTGTATACATCTGCATACATGTGTATTGAAGCTTCCTTACAAGCTGTAGGAAAATCATTAATGAACACTGAGAAGAGCATGGGCCCCAGAACAGAGGCTAAAGGGAGCCCGCAGGTGATATCCAAGGGGTTGGCGTTAGAGACTGAGATATACACATGTTGGGATCTACCTGATAGGTAGGAGTGAAACCAGTTTAAAGCATGCTTCCCTATTCCAGAGCTCTGGAGTTTGTTAAGCAAGTTTACATGATCAACAGTATCAAAAGCCTTTGCAAAATCTAGGAATATTGCACCAGTGAGTTGTCTCAGTTCCATTCCACACTGGATCTCATTGCAAACTTTTAGGAGGGTAGTCACCGTGGAGTGTTTGGGCGAAAGCCAAGTTGGAATTTGCTAGGGAAATTTGTCTTGGTATAGAAATCGCTTAACTGGGAGTGAACACATTTTTCCATGACTTTGTATAGTATTGGGAGAAGAGAGATTGGCCTGTAGTTTGTGACAGTGTTTTTATCCCCACTTTTGAAGATTGGGACAGCTCTGGCAGTTTTCCAGGTTTTAGGGATATGGCCAGAAGACAAAATAGAGTTGATTAGGGAAGCAAGCGGTTTGGCAATGGCTGAGGCACCAAGTTTTAGGAACTTAGATTGCAGTAAGTCAGGTCCACATTGGCTGCTTAGTTTTAATTTAAGGAGCGCTTGTGTAATCTCCTCTTCAGATACTGGGACAAATTGAAAACTGTGGGCAGTGTTGGGAGAGGGTGGGGCTATAGAGGTACTCCCAAAATGTGATTCATGTATATAGTTCGTGTTGCATTTTGCTAATAAGTTAGCAGCACACCCCACAAATATTCATTGAATACATTTGCAATGTCAGTTGGATTTGTCAGAGTAATATCCTCCTTAATTATATTTCATGGTTGATGATGGCTAGAAGGCTGGAATATATTGTTGATGACTTTCCAGAAGTTAGCTGGATTTGATGTATTCTGGTGGAGATTGTCAGAGTAATATTATGCTTTTGTGTGTCTTGTTTGCCTTGTGCACATATCCTGCAGGCATATGTAGTGATTAAGATCTTTGGTAGTGCCAGTTACTTTGTAGCTTATCAACAAGGCATCCCTAAGAAGGTAGAGCACTATAAGGTTATTTATAACCCACGGAAGGTGGGCCCCCCGTACTCTTAGTCTGCGTAGTGGAGCATGGGCATCACAGAGTTTTATTGTGTTATATTGTGAGATTCAGCTACCTTCCTCTTTCTGCATCTGTAGCAGCTTACTTCCTCTTTCAGGTCATGGTGCTTGCACTCACAGGTTAATATTTTAGTGCTGGTCCCCCCTTGCTCTCTGAGATGAGGATTTAAGCTTTGTCTTTGTAGCAAAAGATCAGAACCTCACCTGTGAACAAGGCTTATGCTCAAGCCATGCCGTGGGTCCGGAAAATCGAAGAGAACACAATACTACCTGACAGGCACCTGTCCAAGATGTAGGGGGTTCCCTGGTGAACCCATGTGTGTAGTATCCTGACTGCTAAGTGTCCGCAGCAAAGTATTTCAATATACTATATGTAACGGGTTTTCCCCCACCCACTCGCAGATAATACTGTGGAGGTGTAGGAACATACAAGGTTACTCAGGTGTGGTGCATTACCTGTTGGCTCACAGGAGGGCTGAGCTTCCGCCACGGGGAACCTGGGGTAATTATACTAGGGGTGATCACTTACAACATCTTCTCGGTACATGCATGTTATACATCTCTGGGTGCAACGCCTCCACCTGGGAGGGATCCCAACGGAGTGGGAGGAGACCCTCACAGGAAACAACCACACAAAGCGAGCGAATATAAAACAGGACTGCCTTTACTGCTTAGCATAACACATCAACATAACCATGACTCCTCTCTAGAGGAGCCACACATGGCGTCTCACAGAACGCTAACCACTATGCGCCACGGCGGACGCTAACCACTCTGTGCCACGGCGGGCGCTAACCACTCTGCGCCACGGTGGACGCTACCACCTCTAGGCGTCTCGGCGGACGCTACCACCTCTAGGCGTCCCGGCGGACGCTAACCTCCCACAGAGTGATCCCACCCCGTGTCCAGTAACCCCCACCCAAATGTCTCGCACACCCAAAGTCAAATACCACTGTGCATGTGTATGTGTGACTGCGCAGCCACTATGTCTGGTGATAGGCCTGGTTGGTGCACGTGAGTTGCAGGTTACCTGCCCGGGCTCCAGCCACGGGTACAGCGATATCACTGGAGATCCGCCCGATCCGACGTTGTCCTCCACACCGCGTTGGGTGAATTCCAGCACGGATAATATCACCTTAGTCCCAGGGTCGTTGGTGGGGTTCTGAGCCCAGAACCCACCTCGCAGGGCCGCACGGATTCAGCACTGTGTCCCTGGCTAAGTAACCAATTAATGGGGCGGTGTCCCTATCTAGGGCCTGTCCCTAAGCTCCACAAGCTACTAGGTGGCTCAGGACCTAACTGGGACCTTGGGGGCTGCTGGCCTAATGCAGAGGGTCACTGACCCCTGCATCCACCTCTTACCCCTAGCTGGTCCGGATCCTGACTGCCTGCGTGGCTGCAAAACCCCGCGAAATGTATCTATCTATTCCCAGGCAAATCCCTAAGCCCTATTGGCTCCCTGGCGTCAGGTGTCTCTGCCCCTATGCACCCTGGGGGCTGGCAGACTCATCTCGCGCATGTGCGAGCTATCTGGGGCCTCCCGCGCTGTGCCCTGCCACTGCGCATGCGCAACAGCCCTAACATGGCGGCGCCCTGCTCACCGGCCGCCGGGGACCCCAGCAACGCGATCGCGGCCTCGGCAACCGGCCCGATCGCGTCCCCGGCAACCGCCCGACTGCACCATGGCAACCGGCCGCACATCCACACCGCGCGCTCGCAACGGGGAAGGAGGGGGTGAGTGCGCGAGGGGGGACCTGGCTACATATACTTAATGTGTGCGTGCGCATGCGTGTACTCGTGGGTGACATCGACAATCTGAACATAAGCACTTCTATCAGTGCATTTTGAATAAGTATTTTCCTGTCAATACAGCATGCACTTGGCCTGGTCTCATTTACACCATATAAATAAACATGGCAGGATATTACACAATCCCAGCGCTATACCCACAGTGAAAAAATAATATATATATAAAAAATATAGTCCATAACAGGGAATTCCTTGTAATATGTGAATCCCCAAATAAACGTGTATATGCAAAATATATTCAAGGGTGTTTATCAACCACCTCTATCTCAGAGGTCCTGCGGCCTGGAGGTCACACGGATTGTCCAGATCCTTCTTGATGTCTTTTTGGGAAATAGTCCTCCTTGGCGCTGGTCTCCAATGGTCAGTGCAACGTGCAATATGTGAAATGAAAGTACATAAAAAGAACTTTTATGTATCAAACAATAGAGATCGTACACTCTAAAATCCACACCGTTTGGACGTTTGGTAACAAGAGAATATAATGTTAAGGTCACCAATAATATAGAGATGTAATACCAACGGTGGTTATGGCATTAGTTGAAGAGCAACCATAACTCCTATGTTTCATGCAGTCCATAGTTATATATCCCAACTGTGCTCCTTTGATTATATAAACTCACAATGCTAATACGTCTTGATTGGAATCAAGGCTCCTTGGGAGCCAATGGATTGCAGGATTGCACATGGTAGTTGCATCAATGTTATATAATAATAAGAGAATAACATAGCACAGATCTACATAAAATGTCATTAAACATATATAAAATACAGACACCTGGAGTGCCACTCCCACATTTTCCATTCTTTTGCACTTTGTATGTGGTATAGTTTGGTTGTGATCCCTCGGGGCCCTGTTCGGGTCTTCCGCGGTCTGTGCTCGGCATCTGCGTGTCACTGGTGGCTTGTGCAGTGTTGCCGGTATTCTCATCACATCCTGGTTTTCGCTGGCTCCGCATTGCGTGATGACGTCACATGTCACATGTTCACATTTCCAGAGTTTTCTTTTGTGCGCAAGGTTGTTTTACCTGTTTGAAACCCCTCAGATCGCTGGGAAAGCTTGTAGCCTGAGAGCCGACTGTGGGACAGTGTGACAGACCGCCGAGAGGACCCGGACAATCAGCGCGTGAACGCGTGAAATCATCACGTAAGGCAGAGCCAGCGAAAACCGCGAAGTGGTGAAAAAATTGATTTTTGGGTGTCAATTGCATATTTTTCTTATTAAACGTGGACCAAGGACCCCTAGTGATAAGACTTTTTTTTACCCTTGTTGGCAGCGATTTAAGGTTCTATTTGTGACAGATTGATGGGTGATCGTGCTCATTTTGGGGGCCCTGTGGTGAGTTTAATGAGCTAGATAGCATATCACATACACAAGTCACGTGCTCACAGGTGTGCCATTCGTGACAAGAAGAAGACTCCTGACGAAGCACGCAGCGAAACGCGTTGTCATCAGCCAGCAGTTACCACTTGGAGGAGGGAGACGTCATCACGCCAGCCAATGCGAGGTCAGAGGAGACGTCAGCATTAGGAATCGGCCGACGGCGCATAAACACACATTGGTGGCGGAAGCCGTGGTGAGAATCGGCTCCCGATCAGTGAGAACCAGCCTCCATTTTTCTTATTCGTCTATTTACCTATTCAATGCTCAAAAGAAGCGCTATTGTAAGTGTGCATTTGCGAGATGCTTTTAGAAAGTAATACACTTTCTGCAATGACCGGCACCATTTGTTGCTCTCTCTTTTCATTCTGGGGGACGTGCCCTGCATCTCGGAAACACCCCACTCCCTGAGATACCAAGCCCAGTAAAGGAGATTTCCCCACGCGTTCCGTATCCTCCATGTTTTTTTTACCCTTGGTGGTCATGTGAATTAGCATTTTAAAGACTCCAAATATTTATGTCCCAATTTATAAACAATATCACACTATACAGTATTTGATTCCCCTCTTGTTCCTGGCGCTGCGCTCCCCTCATCTCCAAGACAATCACTTCCAGAACTACAGAGGACGGTTCTTTTTGGGTCCAGAGCCGCAAACTGGTTGTTTAAGATTTTATTATTTCACTTTATTCACTATTATTGCCACAAGTCGCGATTCTTTTTTTCACGGTTTAAAGTATATTTGATGTTTTCACTTTAAATTTGTCACATTTGCAATCGGAGCGCTGTTTGATTATTCTGTACACATTCGCGACAATAAGTAAGACCGTCTCTATGAAGAAAACCCAGACAGTTTACCTACTGCCTTCAGTTCAAATATCCAACATGATTCTCGTCGTAAAAAGTCTATTATTTCTACCTGTTCTCAAATGGGGAACATATTCCGAACCCTTAAACTTAAAGCAAATTGGGGTTATAACCCTATGTGCATTTAATAAGAGGGATTCTGTAGTCAATGCTAAAAAGGTGAGAGGGAGCTTGGTGCACATCCTACCTACCGCGTGTCTACTGACCTCAACTGTTGCATTAATGTATCATTTGCCCGAAAAACTGGAGTGAAAATCAACATGCTACATATTCTTCCCTTGCTAGGTCAGCAGCCGATGTTGTCTTGTTGTGCCCTGTCCCTAAAGTCCTCTGATCCACAGCAAGTAATAGAATGTGCCTATTGTTAATTATGAGGGTAAGGGGACATTGTGCTTAGGCAGACATACATAGGCAGTGAGGTGAGTACAAGAAGCTATAGGAAGGAAGTGTTGTTTATAATGTAGCACAGTAAGTTTCATTTTAGGTGCAATCTTTGCTCGCCACATAAAAACAAGTCCTCTGGTAACCCTCGGAATGACATGAGGTGGGTGCACCTCTATTTTTTACCCCTTTTTAAAATTCAATAATTAAGTACGAAGGGGATAACTATGTATTAAGTCCTTTTTTCTGCGAAATAAATGCTTTGAGGCATTTGAAGGTGTTTGTTTTCATGTCAATGTCTCCTCTGTCCCTATTTCACTTTTCTTGTATCAAATGTTGAATAACTTGAGTTAGAGGGCTCTGTAAATGGACATATTCCATAGGGTGTACCAAATGCTGCTTATAGATCTGCCCATCTGCAGTGTGCACCCAGCACAACTATTAGCACAAAGACATAAGGAGGAACCTGGGCAGGGGGCACATTCAGGGGAATGGGCACATCTCATATCCAGGGGCTGGAAATGATCACTGCTGCTTATTTGTAACTTGTCATTCCACTTTTTAAAGAGGAAATATGTCATTGAGTACATTCCTCCAGCTTCCTAATTTCACAGCATTGCAGCATTAATATACAAACACTATCCAAATAATCCCAAAGAACTGTGCCACAATGTTTAATAAATCTATTTGTCAAAAGTACAATCATGCTGTTATTTCTGCATTTTCTAAGCAACTTCCACTACAAGAAACACAAAGGTGCCCCTGTGCTCTGGAGTTTGTGCAATACTTCCCTGCATGTGAATATGCAGGAGATCCCTGGGCTGCAGGAGATCCCTGGGCTGCAGGAGATCACTGGGCTGCAGGAGATCACAAGACAGCAGTTCGTGCTCAGGACTGCAGGAGATCACTGGGCTGCAGGAGATCACAAGGCTGCAGTTAGTGCACAGGACTGCAGGAGATCACTGAGCTTCAGTAGATCACATGGCTGAGGTGCTGACTTAGAACAGGCCTCTTCCGCTGGTTTTATGCAGAAGGGGCAACAAAGGAAATTGGGGGATTTACTTGGTCTGCTGCAGTGACTCTCCCCCCCCCCTCTCTCCCTCTCCTCTCTCTCCCCCCCTCTCTCTCCCCCCCTCCCATCCCCCTCCTCTCTCTCCCCCCCTCCCATCCCCCTCCTTTCTCTCCCCTCCTCTCTCTCCCCCCCTCCCATCCCCCTCCTCTCTCTCCCCCCTCTCTCTCCCCCCCCTCTCTCTCCCCCCCTCTCTCCCTCTCCTCTCTCCCTCCCCCCTCTCTCCTCCCCCTCCTCTCTCCCTGCCCCCTCTCTCTCCCTCTCCCCCCCTTCTCTCCCCCCCCCCTCTCTCTCCATCTCCTCTCTCCCTGTCCCCCCCCCTCTCTCTCCCAGAAGGGGAGGAGACAGAGCGCGTTAATCACAGCGGGTCTCCGAGGGAAGGGACCATCCTGCAATGACAAAGCGAGATGTCTGCGGGTGAGATTGCGGCTGCGGGTGAGATGCAGCCGCGCGCAGCGGATCCTGTGAGAACCGACAGATCCCAGCGAGATCCGGAGATCCCCAACCAAGGACAGCAGCCGCGATGTGGCACAGTCTAGCGGACCAGCACGGCTCGCGGCACCGCGGGGGTTAGGTTACCGTTGCACGGGAGGTGATGATGTGGAAGTGTCCCCGCACCCGGCTGCCCGCGGGCGCCAGCGCCCTGTGCGTGTTCGTGCTGTGCTGGCTGTACATCTTCCCGGGGTCCCGGCCGCCCGGGGACCAGGAGATCCTGCAGGAGGTGCTGCGGCACGGGCCGGGCTGGGCTCGGAACCACACTGCGGGGAGCGGATTCAGGTACCGAGCGCATCACCCCTCTCCTCACCACCCTCACCCCCTCCAATTCCTCACCCACTCTGTCACCTCCCAATTCCTCATCCCCCATTCTCTCTCATCCCCCATTCTCTCTCATCCCCCATTCTCTCTCATCCCCAATTCTCTCTCATCCCCAATTCTCTCTCATCCCCAATTCCTCATCCCCTCTCTATCACCCCTCTCCTCACCACCCTCACCCCCCTCCAATTCCTCACCCACTCTGTCACCTCCCAATTCCTCATCCCCCATTCTCTCTCATCCCCCATTCTCTCTCATCCCCAATTCTCTCTCATCCCCCATTCTCTCTCATCCCCAATTCTCTCTCATCCCCAATTCTCTCTCATCCCCAATTCTCTCTCATCCCCAATTCCTCATCCCCTCTCTATCACCCCTCTCCCTCCATTATCTCCCACCCTCTCTCTCTGCCCATTCCCCTCCCCCTCTCTCTGCCCACCCTCTCCCCCTCTCTCTGCCCACCCTCTCCCCCCTCTCTGCCCACCCTCTCCCCCCTCTCTGCCCACCCCCTCCCCCCTCTCTGAACCTCCCCCCACCCCCTCCCCCCTCTCTGAACCTCCCCCCACCCCCTCCCCCCTCTCTCTCTGCCCACCCCTCCCCCCTCTCTCTCTGCCCACCCCTCCCCCCTCTCTCTCTGCCCACCTCTCCCCCCCTCTCTCTCTGCCCACCCCTCCCCCCTCTCTCTCTGCCCACCCCTCCCCCCTCTCTCTCTGCCCACCCCTCCCCCCTCTCTCTCTGCCCACCCCTCCCCCCTCTCTCTCTGCCCACCCCCTCCCCCCCTCTCTCTCTGCCCACCCCCTCCCCCCCTCTCTCTCTGCCCACCCCCTCCCCCCCTCTCTCTCTGCCCACCCCCTCCCCCCTCTCTCTCTGCCCACCCCCTCCCCCCCTCTCTCTCTGCCCACCCCCTCCCCCCCTCTCTCTTTGCCCACCCCCTCCCCCCTCTCTCTTTGCCCACCCCCTCCCCCCCTCTCTCTCTGCCCACCCCCTCCCCCTCTCTCTGCCCACCCCCTCCCCCCCTCTCTCTCTGCCCACCCCCTCCCCCCCTCTCTCTCCACCCCCTCCCCCCCCTCTCTCTCTGCCCACCCCCTCCCCCCTCTCTCTCTGCCCACCCCCTCCCCCCCCTCTCTCTCTGCCCACCCCCTCCCCCCCTCTCTCTCTGCCCACCCCTCCCCCCCTCTCTCTCTGCCCACCCCCTCCCCCCCTCTCTCTCTGCCCACCCCCTCCCCCCCTCTCTCTCTGCCCACCCCCTCCCCCCCTCTCTCTCTGCCCACCCCCTCCCCCCTCTCTCTGCCCACCCCCTCCCCCCTCTCTCTCTGCCCACCCCCTCCCCCCTCTCTCTCTGCCCACCCCCTCCCCCCTCTCTCTCTGCCCATCCCCCTCCCCCTCTTTCTCTGCCCATCCCCCTCCCCCCTCTCTCTCCGACCATCCCCCTCCCCCCTCTCTCTCCGACCATCCCCCTCCCCCCTCTCTCTCCGCCCACCCCCCTCCCCCCTCTCTCTCTGCCCACCCCCTCCCCCCTCTCTCTCTGCCCACCCCCTCCCCCCTCTCTCTCTGCCCACCCCCTCCCCCCTCTCTCTCTGCCCACCCCCTCCCCCCTCTCTCTCTGCCCACCCCCTCCCCCCTCTCTCTCTGCCCACCCCCTCCCCCCTCTCTCTCTGCCCACCCCCTCCCCCCTCTCTCTCTGCCCACCCCCCCCTCTCTCTCTGCCCACCCCCTCCCCCCTCTCTCTCTGCCCACCCCCTCCCCCTCTCTCTCTGCCCACCCCCTCCCCCCCTCTCTCTCTGCCCACCCCCTCCCCCCCTCTCTCTCTGCCCACCCCCTCCCCCCCTCTCTCTCTGCCCACCCCCTCCCCCCTCTCTCTCTGCCCACCTCCTCCCCCTTCTCTCTCTGCCCACCCCCTCCCCCTTTCTCTGCCCACCCCCTCCCCCCTCTCTCTCCGCCCACCCCCTCCCCCTCTCTCTCCGCCCACCCCCTCCCCCCTCTCTCTCCGCCCACCCCCTCCCCCCTCTCTCTCCGCCCACCCCCTCCCCCCTCTCTCTCCGCCCACCCCCTCCCCCCTCTCTCTCCGCCCACCCCCTCCCCCCTCTCTCTCCGCCCACCCCCTCCCCCCTCTCTCTCCGCCCACCCCCTCCCCCTCTCTCTCCGCCCACCCCCTCCCCCTCTCTCTCCGCCCACCCCCTCCCCCTCTCTCTCCGCCCACCCCCTCCCCCTCTCTATCCGCCCACCCCCTCCCGCTCTCTATCCGCCCACCCCTCCCCCTCCCTCTCCCTCTCCGCCCACCCCCTCCCCCTCTCTCTCTCTGCCCACCCCTCCCCCTCCCCCCTCTCTCTCTGCCCACCCCCTCCCCCTCTCTCTCTGCCCACCCCCTCCCCCCTCTCTCTCTGCCCACCCCCTCCCCCCTCTCTCTCTGCCCACCCCCTCCCCCCTCTCTCTCTGCCCACCCCCTCCCCCCTCTCTCTGCCCATCCCCCTCCCCCCTCTCTCTGCCCATCCCCCTCCCCCCTCTCTCTCTGCCCATCCCCCTCTCCCCCTCTCTCTCTGCCCATCCCCCCTCTCTCTGCCCATCCCCCCCTCCCCCCTCTCTCTCTGCCCATCCCCCTCTCCCCCCCCCTCTCTCTGCCCATCCCCCCTCTCTCTGCCCATCCCCCCTCTCTGCCCATCCCCCTCTCTTTGCCCATCCCCCCTCTTTCTCTGCTGATTACTTTATTTTTACCTCATTGCTATCCATGAGGCATATTTTATGTGGTTTCATTAATTGACCAGTTCAAGTGTGTGTGTGTGTGGGTGGGGGAGGGGGTTTTGAGGTGACACAGCAATGCATTGTGGTACCAAGGTGACAAAACGTGGCCCAAGACCATTGTATCTGACAGACATTGGTTCATCATGAACAGCAAAGGCACTAATGGATGTCATTTATCTTTCTGCGCCGTGATTCATAGTAACACTTAAAACTGGGCTGGGCAGCTCCCATCCTCAAGGGCCAGCAACAGGTCAGGTTTTCAGGATATGCCTGCTTCAGATTGAGCCACCTCTTGTTCTGAAGTTGGGATATCCTGAAAACCTGGCCTGTTGGTAGCCATTGAGAACTGGAGTTGCCCGCCGCTGCCCATAAAGATGTGGAGTAGTGAGGATTAGGTGAAAATAAGTAAATATCATCACTATTATTATTTCGCCCTTAAGGGGCGTATTCAATAAGCTCTGAAACGTCCCATTACTGTGTAGCGGGGGTCTGAGGCGACCCCAAAAATCTGAGTTAAAAATCAGTTTGGGGGCTGCCAGAGGAAAAGTACAATATCAGTACATTGTTATATTCAGTTTTACAATGTATCACTTGCTCGATAAGATATTTGGTAAATCTTACTATAAAATAATGCTAATATGCAGCTGTGTTAAAGCTGCAGTTCAGTCTTTTTTATTTTTTTATTTTTTACATTTATTTTTTTACTTCAATAGTTTTATGTGTGCAATCTCTAATTAGCTAAAGAACTGTATAGCTGCCGGTCAATTCGTTCTCCATGTATTGATAGGTCGAAATTTGGTGACATATTAAAAGCTGGGATTTGTTTATAATCTGCTTGACTGGCAGTGGAAGCTCATGAATATTCATGAGCACTCCTGCACTGACATGTGCTAGAGGGAGGGCAGGGCTGACAAAGGGGTGTGCCAGGGCTTGTGACAGGACATGAAGGGGCAGTGCCTTAGCAAATGGCTGTTAAAATAGAATACAAGAAAATTGGTCTTTCAAAGTTGTTTTTTTAAAAACAGAAAATGCTAAAAGTATTTTTTCTTACTACAGAACTGATTTATTAAAAAAAACACACATGCAGGATATTGACTGAACTGCAGCTTTAATGTCAGACGTATCAGTTACAGATGATAGGGAACATGTGACTGCATGTTACCCATCAAAGCATTGGCTTTTGACATATTTAATTTCATTGAAGACATCTGGTAACTGGTGAAACGTACATATACCTCCATATATCAATTTAGCAAGAAATAACTCGATATTATTATCTGAATATATCATTCTTCAGTAAGACACATCTTTGTTCGTCTTTTTTTCTAATTGGGACATTGAGATTAACATATGTGCATGTTTAAAATATATATTAACTCACTGCAGGGATTGAGGCAGCAGTTTAACATTGTGTGTGTGTGTGTGTGTGTGTGTGTGTGTGTGTGTGTGTGTGTGTGTGTGTGTGTGTGTGTGTGTGTGTGTGTGTGTGTGTCTCTCAATGCTGGGACTTTGGTGGCATTTTTGGTTTTCCTTAGTGCTCTTCAAATATATGTTTGAGTGTTCCCTTATTTAGTGGGATAGTGGGTAAAAAAAGCCCATGGATTTCTAGGTCACAGCCAGGGACCTTTTTAATACAACATAAAACGTGCTTATTTTCAATATGTTGATCTGGAAGTTTGGAGACCCGTGTGAGAACATCACACTGCAGCGTCCCGCGTGTTCACTTCGTACTGCATTTTGTTTAAATTCAGATTATACATTGAATCAGGAGGATTAAAAAGTAAATAAATACCTTGTGTAAATAATAAATGCTGTTTAATATCCATTTTAAGGTGGGTCTATATATTTCATTTTCAGCCGCAGCAGTACTGAGTGAGTGTTGTGGCCAGTTAGTGTCCTGTTGGTTTAGTGCAGCGATTAACAACAAAACAATAGGTGCACTCAAAACGCTCGCAGTGCCAACTCCCGTCCTTAAGGGCCAGCAACGCCAGGTGTCCAGTATTGGACTGGACTGTCCTGTATTTGGACACGGTGTCCAGTAAAAAATGAGAGGTGATACTGGACATGTATGTGTATACCGGTGATAGTACCTCTCTGGACATAGTAATTTGACCAGCTTTGGAGGGCTGCGGGATTTCAGAGGGAGAGAGCAGGGCTGATCCTAGGGGGCTGGGCAGCTTCCTCCATCCTGATTGGCTGGTGCTGGGTAATGCAACCAATCACAAGGAGGTGTCAGGAGTCTGGGGGTGGGGCCATGGAGAAGATGAAACAGCATGGAGCGGTGAGAGGTGAGTGTGTCGCACCTTATACCATTGTGTCCAGTATTTTTGGAGAAACCACCTGGCAACCCTACCAACAGGTCAGGTTTTCAGGATATCCCTGCTTCAGCACAGGTGCTGCAGTCAACGACTGAGTGACCTGTGCTGAAGCAGGGATATCCTTAAAACCTGACCTGTTGGTGGTCCTTGAGTACTGGATTTGCCCACCGCTGGTTTAGGGGCATCAGGGTAGGCATTGTAACAATTTACACATGGTAACGGTCTGTATGTTTCGGCTGTGTTGAGGTGTTGTTTGTGTCTGGAGAAATCCCTCTATTGGGATAAACAATGAATAGGTCAGGGTGTCTAATAGTACATAAAACAAGTGCCCAATCTCAACCGGGCAGGATTCATGGTGGGAACACACACTCAACAGGGCATCTACATGCAAGCCGAGCTGCTGAATGACCAGATCAAGCAAGATAACAGATAAGAGTAAAGATGCATTGCTTATCATTAGAGCAGAGGAACATATATTAATGTTAACCTTGTCAGTGTTAAAGATAAGGTTTCCTGGGCACTGTATACTGTGTGTCAAGGTATATCACACAGTAGATCTAATTCGTGGTAAAGTGGAGGAAGGGATTTAATTACTCTACGTTCTGCATTTCATATGATTGCATTTCTTTCCTAATAAAAATGCTGCTCGACCAGAGAGCATCCACACGATTCAGTTGTAGCCCAGATTGTAATAAACTGCTCCCTGTAGCATATTATTTTCCATATACTAAATTGCATTTGTGCGGCAAGGAAATGGATTTGATATCTTATTGACTTTTATATCACAGTTTGTAGAAATGTCTTTAATTTTTGCAACTGCCGTTTTCTAAAGACATGAATGGTCAAAAGTATATCAATTATTGAGTAATATTCTCGTATTCATTATATCTGGCAGTGCTAAGGACAGCATTCTGGTTAGAGATCGGCAACTGTGTTAAAATATTCTCTTTGATTCCATGTTTTTCCCGTAGAATGTAAAAAAAAAATGATATATATATATTTTTTAAAGTAGTGGAGGGTTTTTCCGCACGCCAACCAATTTGCAAATATGAAAAACAATATTTTCACAGCCGATTTGAATATCATAGAACAAGAATCACATTTCTGCCTGACCCCCCTTCTGCTTGTCAGCTCCTTTAGGCCCCGGACATGTTTGGCGCTTGCTTGCGGAAGCGTGCTGACGCGCGCTCCCGCTCAGCACTGAGCCCCTACAGTCACAATTAGAGCGGCTTTAGTAGGGGCTCACCTGCGCTTCCGCGCACCTGCGGAAGCGCAGGTCTCAGGGGAATTTTAAATTCCCCCGCTTGCCGGCGAGACAGGCCGGTCACGTGAGCGGTTCGCCCAATGAGGGCGAACCAGCTCCGTGACGTCACTGGGCCGCCCCCGGCCAGTGACGCGCACGCCCCCGGCCCACCCCTTGACGGCTGCTGGCAGCGCTTGCGGTAAGCACCCGCTTTCTCTGCGCCTAAGCACGTCAGCAGGGACCATGGACTCGGCCTTAAGTTCAGCTGCATGCATTTGTTCCACATACACACACTGTGTCTGTGTGATGTATCAATATGTTGCCCTTTCTGCCTGTGAGCAGGCAGCCAGTGAGTTGCTACAGCAGCCTCTGAGATTCTTCTCAGAATGGGCTAGTCTGCCCTCCCCTCTGCCTTTCTGACACATAGTCTGTCCCCAGACTATTCCTGTTACCCAGATTCCCTTACACTTCCTTTTACTTCCAACATTGGCTGAGTGAGTACGTTTCTGTTAACTCTCTACTGGCAAGGCCTAATCCTTTTCACCTTTCCCCACTATCAAGCACAGTCACTATTAGAGACATTCTCTCACAACACCATCATCCACAAGTGCCTTTGTGAATCTATGCTTTCCCCAAGAAAGTGCAGAAAAGACAAAGTACTTGTTGTGGTTGTGACAGGAACGAGTTGAAGCTATCTGGGCTATTCATACTAAACGTGACTCTGGCCTCAGAATATTTGAATGTTGCCAAAAATTCAGCATGGAAGTTAAAAGAATAAGGGGAAGGTGAAAAGACAACGCTGCCTCGGGGATTTCAGAGATAGAGGGATCCATAGGCTGCTGACTTGAAAAGGAAGCAGGTTTACCCAGGCAAGCAGGAAATACTCTAAGGCAGGGCCTGAACCAAGTGACAAGGGGAGGAGGGGCGGTCCAACTTACAGAGGAGAGAAGGGGGAGGGGGTTTCCAGGACATAAGAGGAGAAATAGTTACACACAAATAATCAACTAGGATTATAAATAGTCCCCTATAGTTGCACTCTAGGTAGGTGACAAATATAGTATATTGTCAACTAGTGGCTGGCTAAATAATTGCCTAATCCTTGCATTATGCCAGTCTGATGTGACCCTATCCACTCATGGGCATACATTTGCCTTTATTAGGAGATACCTTGCTATTTTAGGTTTGAGTTTCACTATCATGTGGTGACATGGTTAATATTCCGCCCCCTTCCTTCCCCTATCCTTTCCATTACCCTTCCATATCCTTCCCCCCCCCCCCCCCCCCCCCCGGATTCCTTTTCGTTTTGTGAGGGTTATGTGTGTACCTACTATGCCTCGTTAATACTATTAGGCATACGTCATCCGCCCCTCCCCTCCAGGGAGGGTTTATAAGGTCTTACTATACGATGCTACACACTCCTCCCCCTTGAGAAAGTGCGCGGTGACGCGTGAAACGTACGTCGGGGTACGCGGTGATGTCATCACGTTGACGCATGCGCGGCTTGCGTTTGGAGTCACGGCTGCTCCCGAGACTACACGGAGATACGGCTGCCAATACCACTACATGCAGGAGATCTATACCAGGTCGTATAATTCCACACTGGGCTCTTTTTAGGCCATATCCTCTGGGGGCCTTTACTTGTGCGACATTTATGGTCTGTCACCCGGTTATGATTGTATGGGATCCAGCATAAATACAAATGACAAATGGAGGTGCACTGACATGCCCTCCAGCAAGGGATTCTGGGAAATGACATGCAAATGAGCACACAATGTGTCACCTTTGCCTGGAATATCCATTCACATGGAGCCCATGTAAACAAATGCATCGCTGTTTACACAGCTTTTAAGCACAGCATGGGACTAGCAAAGCAAGTCAAACCACTCACAGACCTACACAGAAAAAGGGGGAGTAAGGGAGTGATCAACTAAACCATACTAAATGTGTAGAAAATTTGTAATAGTAATAAATTCAACTGATAATGAAAGGTAGGTGCAACTGTGAACTGAAGTGAATCAGAAAAAGTGAGGGGTACAGTGGTTTGCACACCAAAGGAAATTCACTCAAATGCACACTACCCAAAATTTTAAATTAAACCTTTAATAGTTAGTACTTAAAACATATATTACCAATTGGAAATGTGATAACGTTTAAAAATAAATTAAATCAAATATCTAGTGCAAATAGTCTCTAATGTTTAAATGTTCCAGTATATTGTTGAAACTGGAAAATAAGAGACTGCTAGGGTGCACACAGCCGGAGTGAGCAAACCAAGCCCACTACTTCATTGATGAGCCTAATAGATAGTACACACCATGAGGGCTAATAACATGGACTCCTGATCAGGACTTAGACTAATGCCGCAAGTCCCGCCTGGCCACTGCCCTAATTTTTATATATATATGGCTAATCTAATGAACGGCTGACAGATACTGTATTAAAACAACCCCATGAAGGGGACTGACATCATCAACACGCGTCCAACGCGCGTTTCCCCCCTACTACGGAGCTTCCTCAGGGACAAAATGTTGTCAGTCCCCTTCATGGGGTTGTTTTAATATTTTGGGTAGTGTGCATTTGAGTGAATTTCCTTTGGTGTACAAACCACTGTACCCCTCACTTTTTCTCACTCACAGACCTGTTTCAACCTGAATGGGTATGATCAGTGTGAGGTTGGTTTATACTTGCTTTGCAATATAAGCGATGCATTTGCATATGTACTGTATGTACCCTTCTCATAAAGAAACCATGGACGTCTTTGTAGAAACAAACAGAAAGACTGGTATTTCTGCCAGGACATAAATGGTGTGCTGTTTACCTAGCCCATTCTTGGAGCCACTCCTCTTTCTGCTGTGAAAGCATGGACTGGGAGAGGGAGCGAGCCCTACTATTTTGAGAGAGGAGAGAGCTTGAATTGAGGTTTCAGGGGAAAAACAGGCGCCTGTTCATTGAAGCCTAAGGCCCGGGCCATAGAGGGGTGGGGAGAGCGGAGGCGCGCTAACGCTGAGGCTCGCCTGCTTCAGTCAGCGCGATTGCACGGACTTGCAGGCGAGCCAGCGTGCGCAAAGGGAGCCGGGGGGAGGTGGTTGGAGGCGGGGCAGTGACGTCGCTGGGCCAGTCGCCCGCGATGCACTGACGTCAATGTCACGGCGCCATGACGTTGACGCTGCTGTGCAGCGATTGGAGGTTTTCAGCCGACAGCACGCTGAAAAACAGCTTGGCGCTCGGCTGAAACCTCCAACGCCTCAGCACGCCTGCAGACGCTCGCGTGAGCCCCCTCTCAAGGCATCCTCATTGAGGATGCAGGGGCTCAGCGCGGAGCGTCCGCACGCCTCAGCACGGCCTGTCCGTCTATGGACGCAGCCTAAACTCTGCAGCTTTGGATGCGCCTGTTTTTCCCTGACGCCCCTGCGGAGGGACCCCTCAATTGGAAGATCTTTACCCTTTGGACATTTTACTATCACAGTGTGCCATGGATGGTCTCATGGACTATGGTAACTGATGTGAACTGTTAACCATTGTTGATCCCATAGTAACAGTCTCTTTTTGGTACTGTGCCTGTTTTGCCTTGATTATACCAACTGCATTTACGGAGTATGTATATAACATATGTATTTGACATCAGCATGTATTAGGCAATTTGGTGCATGTGTTATCTATGCTTTATATTTACTAGGGGTGAGGCTGGCCTTGTAGGTTCAAGGGGTTATTGTTAACCCCTTGTTCTCTATATATTTTGTGCTTATAGGCTTTTCCCCCCCTTGCCTTGGGTATTAGGGGTCCATTTCCCCTGTCTGATACATATTCTATCACAGGAGGATGTCAGGGTTTGTTTTAATATTTTTTGTATTTTATGTTTGATTATTTGTGCTGTTAAATAAATCATAATTTTCTTTGATATTTGTTCTGAGTATACTTGAGGGCTGGGTTGGGACGCTTTTCTTTTCATTCTTATATATATATATATATATATATATATATTGTGACATAGTCCAAAGATGTTAGGCAGCTTTCTGCCCCATTTTAGAGCAGAAAGTGCAGGAATAGTTACAAATGATCCGTTCCACAGCTTCCCATTAACTCAGGCAGCTGGATGGAAAATCAAGACCACAGATTACAATGGCTCTAGTTCTCCCTCACCTGCTCTTCTAATCACATGCACAGGTATTTAGAGCAGAGAGGTTTTGCATTTCTCTCTCTCTCTCCTTGGAGCCTGGGGGCTGGGGGTGTCGCTGCTCCCCTGCATCCAGTATCGGGGTTGACGGCCCCTCCACGTATCACAGTACCAGAGGATTTGCCTGGACTCCACGAACAGATAAGACAAAACAAATGGTTACTGCTGTTGCTAAAAGACTGTACTGTATCTTGTGACCCTAAATGAGAGAGCATTGTTTTAAGCTGGGGAACCAGTTTAGTTGGCCAGCAGCTGTTAGAGAGACTGATTCTGATGTGTAGTTAGATCCCTGAAAGGGATAGGATTTTGCTTATATGATTTTGGTTTTATTTCTTGAAATAACAGTGTGGGAAATATGGTAACACTGAAATATGTGAACTGCTGAATGAAAGTATTTGAGTACCTCTAACCTACACATGTTAAAGCTGCAGTACCTTACTTGGATGAAAATAAAGCAGGCAGAAGCCTGAGTTAAGCAGCATAATACTTTGCATGATCCTGTTTGTTGTATAATTAACCCTAGAAGACTATGTCGGGAAGAACCCAGACAGACGTCAGCACTACAAAAGAGGGGCGTTTGTCACATATGGTGGAGAATGCGGGCAGACACTAAAAAGTCTGTGGGTTTGCAAATAAATGCGGGGGTTTAAAATGGCCGCCGAGCTGAACTAAAGTACAGATGCTATGAGTGAAGTCTGTCCCACTGTGTATATCAGTTGTGCTTCTAGCATACACAGAGAATGTGCGAAGTGTGGATGCAATAGCACCCTGAACCCAAACAGAAAACCAAAATGTTTTGCTGAAAAAGAAGAAAGAAAAAAAAAAAAAAATTGCATCTAGCAAGTGCTGTTTGTAAAGCTAATGCCTTTTGCTGAAGTGAGTGAATTTGCAGCTAGCAAGTGCTGTATGCAAGTTGCTGAAGTGAGTGAAATTGCAGCTAGCAAATTGTCCCTGCCGGGTTTCTAAAATGGCCGACGTGAAATGTTTGTTGTGTAATGTACGTAACCATACAAAACAGTGTCCCTTCAGGCCATACTATGATCACGACCCTGGAGGAGAGCCGTACCCACAGATGAATTTAGTATGCTGGGCCTGTCGTGAAGTAGGTCACATGGAAGATGTGTGCCCCAAAATTTTCAAAGACAAACAGCTGCAAAAGCAAGCAACGCCCTGTGAGTGCAAGCAAGATGTGGAAGCTGATACCAGTGAGTGTGTGCCCAGTACCACTGATATCTCTGGAGCTAATAAAGCAAAAAGAAAGAAAACTGTTCCTCAAGTCACAGGGGAAGTGACCGAGCCACTTGAATCTGCACTGTCAGGACATGCGTCAGAAAGGCGCCGAGATGAGCAACAGCCCATAGGGCCTGGCGCAATCGTCCCAGGAATGACGACACGCCTAGAGATGACAAAGGCTACTGCTACCATCATAGGCAGAGAGCCAAGCGAATCAAAGAAAACAAGAACTGACTGGAAACTATGCTATGAGATGTCCCAGAAAGATGTGCAAAACTTCATCACAGAGTTAGGGGTTTCTCGGCAAGAGGCTAGCGCGCTTAAAGCAGAGCTGGAACTCTCACGCCATGAGGTCTACGCTCGCAGCACAGAGCTGTGTACATTGAAGGAAACCTATGAGAATACCCTGAGTAATTTAGACACTGTAAAAAGAGAGAATGTAAGTCTGACACAGAAAAATTCAGACTTGACTGACCAGATCAGTGAAGGTGATGAGAAGCTTCACCAAGCAGAAAAAGTGGAGAAGCAATTGATCCAGGAAAAGTTAGAAATGCAGGAAGCACTGCAGAATACAGAATCAGCGGCGATCCAGGCGACACAAACTGCAGAGCTCCAAAAAATGGAGGCGCTGATGCAAACCCAGAGCAAGCACCAGATAGAGGTGAAGACCCTGAGGGAGGTCTGGCACGATCAGGTTGAAGAGCTGCAGAAGCAGATGGCTGAGCGCGAGATACAGTGCGCCAAGAGAGAGGAGATCTCCGTCCGTCAGGTGGTCTGCCTGACATTGCGCTATGAAAGCGAGATGGCCGATATCTACAAGCAGCTGGACCACACGGCAAATGAGGGGGCCCGGCTGCAGCTGGAGCTGGACAAGACCCAGAAGGAGCACCTGCAGCTGCAGGTCAAGAATAGAGAAAATGAAACAGAGTTAAACCTCGCTCTGAAACAGATGACGGACATGGGAGAAGCGGCTAAAGTGGTTCAGTCGGGCTATCAATCCTACCTCCTAACCAAGCAAGCTGTACGTTCCTATACGTGTATCTTCAATGCTGTTGCAATATTACGATTTGCTATAAAGATGAAGTTGGAGAAAGAGATTCCAAGGCTAAAAGAGACACGGTCACAAAAGGAGACCAGGGAACGTAAACTCAATGCCCTCACTGATGACAAAGAGGAAGGAGAAAGAATTGACTTTGATTGTGCTGCTGTTATTCCAGAAACAGATAGGCACCCTCCTGAGAATATTCTCCCTGATCTGGGATTCAAAAATCCAGATCCTCAATTTCATTTACGTTGTCCAGAAGATTATCAAACTAGTGGACACACCCAGGACACCACAGAAGATGTTTTAGCCAAGTGGGTGGCAGTTCCTGAAAACACAAACTTGTTGACAGATCCTGATGACGTGGTTAATATGGACTACGTTTGTACAGAGGCAACTAGGTCTCCAAAACCCAAAGGCTTGGTAATGGCCACAAAAGGGAAATCAAAGATTGAAAAGAAAAAACAACGAAGGTTAACACGGCGCCTGAATAGTTCCATATCTCACCAATCTGGACCACACTGTGGAGCCAAGGAGAATCCGGTCCAAGGGTCTCATCAGAAGCTAAAGAAACAGTCCAGTCATTTGCAGGTTGCAGCGGGCTATGAAATAAAGTCAAAGGATGCAATAGACTGGAAGTCAAAAAAAAAAAAAAAAAAAAAAAAAAAAAAAAAAAAAATGTTTGGGGGAACTGACCGATTTTTTTTTTTTTTTTTTTTTTTTATTACACGTGTGGACTATGACACGGACACTTAACTTTGCAAATAAGCATTTTGTCAATATTACAATGTTATATTGGTTCTCTGTGTTGAAAATGTAGCTAAACTACAAATTAATATACAGGGTTGATGGCCCTTAAGATTACAAGGCTGTAGTATAAGGAAAAAAAAAATATTGGTTGCTTACAATATGGAAAAAAAAAAAAAAAAAAAATATGCCCTTTTCGGTTGGTAAATTTATAATGAGGTTCATATTCTAGAGTAGAAAAACCCAGGGAGGTAATAGAAATTGTCTGGTTTTGTGAATATATTTAGCAGATCCTGGGTTGCAAGAATGTGTGCTAGACATTTATTTTTCAAAATAGTTCCCTAATAGAGAGCAACAAAAAATATGTTTGCCAAGTATAGTCTCTTATGACGAAACCTATTGTCCATAATTGCCGTGGAAAAAGTTCATATTCGTGTCATGTGAATACTTAATGTTGTACTGAGGAGTTAGCTCAAGTATTTCAGGTAGGACGCTCACCCCAGTGAGGTCCATGGCCGCTCACCCCAGTAGGTGTGAGCTGGGGAGGGGGATATGTGACATAGTCCAAAGATGTTAGGCAGCTTTCTGCCCCATTTTAGAGCAGAAAGTGCAGGAATAGTTACAAATGATCCGTTCCACAGCTTCCCATTAACTCAGGCAGCTGGATGGAAAATCCAGACCACAGATTACAATGGCTCTAGTTCTCCCTCACCTGCTCTTCTAATCACATGCACAGGTATTTAGAGCAGAGAGGTTTTGCATTTCTCTCTCTCTCTCCTTGGAGCCTGGGGGCTGGGGGTGTCGCTGCTCCCCTGCATCCAGTATCGGGGTTGACGGCCCCTCCACGTATCACAGTACCAGAGGATTTGCCTGGACTCCACGAACAGATAAGACAAAACAAATGGTTACTGCTGTTGCTAAAAGACTGTACTGTATCTTGTGACCCTAAATGAGAGAGCATTGTTTTAAGCTGGGGAACCAGTTTAGTTGGCCAGCAGCTGTTAGAGAGACTGATTCTGATGTGTAGTTAGATCCCTGAAAGGGATAGGATTTTGCTTATATGATTTTGGTTTTATTTCTTGAAATAACAGTGTGGGAAATATGGTAACACTGAAATATGTGAACTGCTGAATGAAAGTATTTGAGTACCTCTAACCTACACATGTTAAAGCTGCAGTACCTTACTTGGATGAAAATAAAGCAGGCAGAAGCCTGAGTTAAGCAGCATAATACTTTGCATGATCCTGTTTGTTGTATAATTAACCCTAGAAGACTGTGTCGGGAAGAACCCAGACAGACGTCAGCACTACAAAAGAGGGGCGTTTGTCACAATATATATATATATATATAAAAGAGACTGACTACTCAGGACTTCTGCATTGATCGCTATCACCTCATCCTCGAGGTCTGAACTTTTGGACTAGCAGCTGACAGCGTTTGTTGCATCTTTGCTGTGGAGGTCACACTTTGCTGTTCCCGTGGGGGTGATATTCAAATGCCTGTTTTATATTTCCGTTTGTGAGTGAGCCTGTTTCCCTCTCCTCTATATTTTTATTAAATTTATACGCTTTTTACACTATGGGCTGTGCACTTTCTCTTTTTGTTTTATTTATATATATATATATATATATATATATATATATACGAAAAGAAGACAGCGCAGCTCCCATAGCGTAATATTGTACTTTAATGGTTAAAATAAACATGCAAGTGAATCAAGAACACTTACAATGTGCGCTAGAATACAAGGCATTGAATAAAGTCTTGTTAATCACCCGGTCGAGCCTCCGTGAATCTCTGTTGAAGGATCTCTGTTCCCTGAGGAAGTTGCTTTATGCGACGAAACGCGTAGGGAAACAGCTGGCACTGTCTTTTATTTATTTATATTCATTTTCATTTGTGCAACTGTGAGGAGTCTTGTCTTGCCCTGCTGCCGAGCTGTTTTGTGTCTCTATATTTTGGACTGCACTAAGGGAATCTGACAGCTGGGTCCATACCCTGTCACGTTGGAGGATACAGACTCACGCGGGACTCCCATTCAGGGGGAGAACGGGTGCGCGCGCATCCTTCAGGCATCCACGACGAGAGACTGTTGGACTACACAAACAACAGAGATTCACAGAGGCTCGGCCGGGTGATTAACAAGACTTTATTCAATGCCTTGTATTCTAGCGCACATTGTAAGTGTTCTTGATTCACTTGCATGTTTATTTTAACCATTAAAGTACAATATTACGCTATGGGAGCTGCGCTGTCTTCTTTTCGTTAATACTGGTCAAGAGGAAGGTGGTTTTTCCTGGAGACTGGCAGCGACACCCAGTAGCAGTTAAAGGACACTTTTTATTATTATTTTTATTGACTTATTCACCGAACTCTTGGGGCTTTTTTTCCCCACTGCACCCCCCACTTTTCCCCTTTTTCCCCTCCCCCCCCTCCTGTCCCCTCAGTTGCATTTGTTGTATGTTCATGCATGTTATGTTATTTATATACATTTTATTTTATAGCAGCTATTTATATATACTTTTAGTGTCGCTTGGAGGTAATTGTGTGGTCATTCACTGTTTTGTGCACTCACCCTCTTTGCCGTATATCATTCCGGTTAGCGCAGCAGTTATATCCCTCTTTTTTTATATATATATATATATATATATATATATATGAAAAAATCTATATATATATCACTTGGAACTATATTAAAATAAGTCTTTCTCTGTCTTTCTCTCGTTAACAGTGCGCTAATGTGTTCACTAGCTAGCTGCTGTTTTTGCACACGATCAGCTTTGTGGATTCGCATTAACCTCAGGGAACTTACCGTTCTGAGCCCGGAATGAACGGAATTCTGTGGATCTTAATCGGTTATTTACATTTTGGTGAGACAACAATATATTATTCTAGTTCTCATATATTTAAAGAGAAAAAAGAGAGCAAAACAGTGCCCTGCCAGGGAGCCAGGTGGTGTAAATATAAAAGATATATTTATTCAGCGACTCGTCACAAAAACATAACCCCCAAGGGGTAAAAAAAGTACCGTGGAGTGGGTAAGAGTTTAATATGCATTATTTGTGATTATTATAGATGAGTACCAGTAAGAGCACTGTCTCGTCTCCAGTGAGGGGTCACTAGAGTGCCTTAGGGTACAATAGTTGTTCCCCTTCAGGAGACGTAGGTGTTTAATAAGTGACTCACATCACATCTCTTAGTTTACCCACTCCGCTATTGATTCTGTCCACCAGTCCTGTTTTATTGCTAAAGATAGACATTTTGGAATTTCCACTGACTTTGGAGCACCCTTTCCACCCTATACTCATATATTTATACTATACACCCAATACTCATATATTTATACTATACACCCTATACTCATATATTTATACTATACACCCAATACTCATATATTTATACTATACACCCTATACTCATATATTTATACTATACACCCTATACTCATATATTTATACTATACACCCTATGCTCATATATTTATACTATACACCCAATACTCATATATTTATACTATACACCCAATACTCATATATTTATACTATACACCCTATACTCATATATTTATACTATACACCCAATACTCATATATTTATACTATACACCCAATACTCATATATGTATACTATACACCCTATACTCATATATTTATACTATACACCCTATACTCATATATTTATACTATACACCCTATACTCATATATTTATACTATACACCCTATACTCATATATTTATACTATACACCCTGTACTCATATATTTATACTATACACCCTGTACTCATATATTTATACTATACACCCTGTACTCATATATTTATACTATACACCCTGTACTCATATATTTATACTATACACCCTATACTCATATATTTATACTATACACCCTGTACTCATATATTTATACTATACACCCTGTACTCATATATTTATACTATACACCCTGTACTCATATATTTATACTAGTTATATTTATATGTTTCCCTGTACTTCTGTTCCCATTTTACTGTCCCCTGTAAGCTCCATAGCTAGGGATGCCATGTGTAGTTAGGTCCCCGGTTAGGAGATAGCTGCAGAACAGAGACTTTGGGAACATGAGTTTAAGGGTGAGTGTTGGAGGCAAGTAGACTTAACAAGTGTATTAAATGTTGCCGACCGGAGTAGCCGGCAGTACTGGTATCGCGTATGATTTCGGGGACCCGTCTGTAGATGAACATGGAATATGTGGATGGAAGTCCCATGCAAAGCATAGTAAAAACATGACCAGTTTTTGGCCTTTACCTGCTCCCCTTGCCCCAGAGACATAAAACGTCGGGAGTGTGAGTTTTAGGTGGGATATTTGGGTCGTTATCTTGTTTGCGGGAGTTCGGGGGACAGTCCCGTAATTCTCCCCGACGTGCAGGCGTGATTTGCGGGTACGCAAGGTGAATCACACCGGGGTTACACAGTGTCCCCCAGTATCCCAGACCCATTTCCCACACAGGTCTAAGGTTCTCCAAGTCATATTCTTTATTAAAATATGTTTTATAGTGTTCTGTGCTTATTGTATAAATGTCTATGCAGTCAGCCCGCAACAAAAATATAAATGGGGCAGAGCACAACCAGTAGAGATTAGGGAGGCCCTGATAAAGGGCATACAGCCTGAAACACGGAGGCGTGTTGCTTTTTGTCTAGGGGTCTGTTATGATCCTTCAATAAATGTATTACTTTTCTCTATGTGCCGCCTCCTCCTACTCTCTGCTGGTAGTGCTCTGCCTTATTTCTATTGTTGTTGCCCACTGCCTTTGGGCGGATTCTGCACGCCATCTTTATCTACAGCCTGGATTACATCCACACAGAGGATTTATGGACACTACTGGGCACCAGTTGAGTGAGTTATCCTTTTTGCTCTATTGTTCAGTTGAGGGATATATTGCGTAGCACTATTTTGTTGTGCTTAGACCACTGGTAGCACTAGGTACTAGTTCCCCATTCCCTCTATATGGCATATTGATGTTTTTAACGTTAATGAGAAGTCCTGCTGCAGATTGCTTATGATGTTATAAGGATACGATCAGCCTTTTTGAAGCACCGGCTTTTTATATATATATATATATATATATATATATATATATATATATATATATATATATATACACACTATGCAGTCAGCATGGGCATCCACATAGGTGCCGCGATGTCTGTATAGACATCGAAGTTCAAAGGAGAGAGGATGTCCAAAGGTGACAAAACCATTTGGTGTGTGAGGAAGGGTGGTTTGCCAGGTCCGGAGAACAAAACGCACCCTGTGGAGTCCAAGTTCTGAAAATAGACCGTAGCGGTCGCGGCTAAGATTTTTAGCCGAAAAGAGGACCAGGAATCCGGGAGGGATTTCCCGGTCAGGGTAAGCCTTCCAAAGCAGGCGCCCTGCACCTATTTGAGGCTAGTTTTTCACCCCAGACCCCCCCATTAAGTATGTATTTCAACTGTATTTTGTATTTCATTTGTGTGTACGCGGGTTTACCCGAATAAACCTCATTTTATTCCAGAGAAAGGTGAGGGGTACAGTGACCTGTACTCCAAAGGAAATTCACTTACATGCACACTACCTATATTAAAATTTAACCTTGAATATCATATACTTAAAACATATATTACCAATGAAAATGTGATAACTATAAAAATAAATTAAATAAAGTGAATCGTGCAACCAAGACAGCCTCTAATATCTAAATACTCCAATATATCATTAAAACTGGAGAGTGAAAGGCTGCTGAAGGTGCACACAGCCAGAGTGAGCAAACAAGCCCAACACTTCACTTGTTAGCCTGATAGAGTATTGAATGTAGTCATGGCCATTAATCTCATATCATGTATCTCAATATAGGCAATATAACCACCTAGACAGGTCAGACCACTCCAGGAATCATTACCCAGCCACTACACTGATTTATATATATATATGGCTAATCTAGTGACCGGCTGGCAAACACTGTATTAAAATAGCCCCATGAAAGGGGCTGACATCATCAACACGCGTCCAACGCGCGTTTCCCTCCTATTACGGAGCTTCCTCAGGGACAAAATTTGCAACAGGGCTGAACCGAACGCTATTTAAACCCTCCAGTCGCCATGGTAACGTAACCAGCGTTCGGCTACTGCGCATGCGCAATAGAGCGCAAGCGCAACTGCTACAGATCAAATAAAACCAATCTTACACCACTATAGTTCACAATTGCACCTACTGTTACTATTATCAATTAGATTTATCATTTTCATTACACAATTAGTATGGTTTAGTTGATCACTCCCTAATCCTCCCCCTTTTTGTTCATTTTATTCCACTACCTTGTTTTGCCTTCTGAATGATCCCGGTTAAAATGTGTTAAAAGTCCCGGTCTCCCGTGACAACCACATATATCAATTACGCGCGCAACACTTACCAGTTGAGTTTTAATGATCATAGTATTTTATTGAATAAAAGTATTGAGCAACTTGAACTGTAAGAAGTGGTGATGTTGTGTTTGATAGCAGAAGCACTGGAATTCCAGTGAAGTTTTATAGATAAAAAAGTAGCGGTTCTTAGTACCCCAAATCACCTTTGTTTCCAGCATTGGATGCACTGATTTCTTTTGATCTTTTAATCCCTGAAAGGTGGTTTCAGTTTGAATCACACGCACTCGGAACTAGTAGGATTGCTTGGCGGCTTCTCCAAAAATACTGGACTCAATGGTGAAAGGTGCGACAGGTCACTATGTCCAGGGAGGTAATACTGAAAAC
>NC_134487.1:301018545-301104895 GCF_040206685.1 Ascaphus truei
TTCCTTGCGCATTCCTTTATTGCTAGCTATGGAGGAAGTATGCATTATCAGGGGTGCGCAAACCTTTTGTCCTGCGCCCCCCTGCCTGCTCTCCCCCACTGCTCGAACCCTCCCTCACCTTGTATCCAGGGTGACATGAAGTGGTGGGGGTCATGTCACATCGTGGCATCATTTGACGCCGCGTTGCCATGGCGATGCTTCAAACCAGCCGTCTGAATCAAGGATAGGGAAGCTTGCAGAGGCCTCACGTGACCCCCCGGCATTTAATTGCCTTGGGGAAGAGCGCGGGGCCTTTGCAACCGCCGCACCCTCCCCAGAAAAATCCCCCCCAGGTTGCGCACCACTGCATTGCATAATAGCGGGCTGCTAAGCCAGGAGCCCAACGAGTATGCCTGAAAGGCCCATGCAACAAGTGATGGGGCGTTACTGACTCTATGCAGGAGACTGACAATGTATCCTTTACTATGAGTAACAAGTTTAAGTACCTCTCTAGAGTAGGAGTGAGAGTACAGGGGAAGTTTTATCACCTTTTCTGGTGCCCATCTTTTTCCTATCTGCCTAGTCACGCCCAGCCTGCACCTACCTAGCACCCTGCAAAGGCCTGAGGGACTGGGCATTGCCAATATGACCTCCTTTAGAGCCAGGTAAGGAGGGTTACATACAGCTCAACCCTGTTATAGCGCGATCCGCTACAACACGGATCCGCTTATACCGCGGGCTGAGCGTGACTCCCGATTTAGAACATCTCCAATGATTTATTTATTTCCACAAAGCTTTATTGCTAACGGACACGCACGGAGACAGATACGCACACACACACCACCACCCCTCACATTTACTACTCCCCCTCACACTTAATATCCTCCCCACTTACACTCTTAATGCCCCCCTCACACTCGTAATACCCTTCTCATTCACACTATTACCGGATGAGGAGGGTTCAGTCCGTAGCAGGTGGGTTAGCATGAGGGGGGAGGGGCTTGTGCTGTCTTCCATGCTGCTACGACTGCAACAGGAGCCCACACAAAGGCAATCCGGGCACTCCTATTGGCCCGGCAAGCCTCGCGAGAGTTGCTGCTGCAGCCAGCCTCTGAATTTGTACTGCATAAGTACTTGCTGTCCTTTAGCTTACGTAAGCCAACAAAGGGAGCTCTTTAATATAGTCTTCCACTGGGATAAATACCCCAAAATGTGGGCGAGTTGTAATAGGATGAGTAACTTTGGGATTTATTTGACACAGATAATGTGAAAGTCATACAATTGTAGCATATCAGTATGTGCCATTTTGAGCTATCACTCGAGCTATCATACGCGAGGGGGGTGTAGCAATCAGGCCCGGCAGCTGGACACAGAAGTTGGGTCGGATACCCCACAGCGGGACAGCAGGTGGGCCCAGCTCTCCCTCCTTTCATCAACTGCATATTATCCAGCTTTTCACTAAACTAAATAGTAGGGCCTGACTTGCTAAATAACACGCTCGCAATACAGGAAATCAGCAGCACATGTGACAGAAACAGAGCAAATAACATTAATAACATTCAGCGTTTTAATGTTGCTTTCAAGCATGCCTTTGAAATAATGTAATACTCAAGTAAGCCTATAGGTTCACAAAGAAATCAGAAACTGAAGCTAGTTTAAAGAGTTTTGTCACATTTAATAATATATGCTACCAATAAGGGGGGGTAGAGGGCAGAAGTTCCCCTTAACTTGCACCCTTCAACTTCTGTAGTGTGCACCCCACCACTGCAGAGTAAAACACTGCAGAGAAAAGTTGGTGTTTCCTGCACCCTCTGTGCCTGTTCTCCGTGCCGTGAAGTGTCAGTTTGAGGATTGTAGGGGACATTGAACAGTAGATTTTAGGACGTCAAGCATCGGGCTGGGCTGTGGGGAAGGTGCTATTTTTTGCAAACCTGCAGACTCTGTATAGGTCAGGAATCCTCTCACTGGTGTGTCTGTTGTGAAAATGTGTATCTGTGCGCATGTACACACACACATACACACACACCCTACCTCTCTTGATTCTGGGGATTGTGCTCCCGCTGCTGCTGGTGCTGCTGCTGGCACCTCCCTCTCCCCCACCCCCCCTTTACACAGACACACTCCCCCTCTGGCGGAACCCCTGATCGGCTGCCAATTTTTTTACCGCGATCCCCATTATAACGCGGTGGCAGTATGTAGACCCCATGCGCCGCGTTATAACGGGGTTCAGCTGTATAATGTAATAAATATAGTGTGCGTTAAAGTTATAATGTGCACATGACCATTGTTTACAATGGAACTGCTGTATTTCGTGTGCTAAATGTTCGGCAGCGTTAACGCACGGCATTGCAGTAACCGGTGAAATAACGTCTGCTACATCCGGTCCTTACCAACAGCAGGTTAGAGCTCTGCCAATTTAGACCAATTAAAATGATGAATGTCAGCGATGTACCCCGCTGGATCAGTTTTAATTACTCAACTACTTTTATTTAATATTTTTATGGATTGGGTTGTCAGTGAACGCAGCTGTGCATGTTTTATTAGATGCTACTAGGAGAGTGCAGATATGTATGCACAGCTGGGGGAAGGATTCTATTCCAGCAAACCTTAGGCAATATAGAATTGTAATACAAAGATAAAGTTGTCTGCAAATAATAATAATGACTTTGCATCTCTTTTTTGGAAGGTATGTACTATCACAATGTAAATAGTGTCTTTACTTGGACATAAACACGGACCTTTTCCCATAAATAGACATAGAGAAAACTGGCTTGTTTCAAATAGATTCTTAGCAAACATTTATAAACCTTATCTTTAAAGCGGCAATTTGCAGCCCCGTGATTTTAACTCGTGTAATGTTATTATCGGGCACACTGAGCATGTCCTGCTCATTAAAAAGAAAATGTATATATTTTTTGTAGTGTTAAAAAAATCAGGATTTTCTTCCTCTCTAGTGTTTCAAGTTACCATGGTAACCTGTAAATGGCGCTGGGCTCAGGGAAGAGCTCCCGTTGAACCTTCCAGACGCTAAATGTTACAAACGCTAATATCGCCAGGACGGAGCAGCATATAATAAAAACGGAATTGGGAAATTGCAAGAAGGGATAACTTAGAGAGGCAGCCCCAGCCGTTTTTTCATTTTTTGATACAGGGTTGAAGCAGAGGGTCTCCGAAGCGGAACATGAATTTCAGCTCCAGGAATACCCCGCTTCCAGAGATACTTACCTCCGCAGTGGCTGCTCCAGGGTTCACTATATGGCGGCTTTTCAACGCTCTCGGGCCCTGCAGGCCAATAGGAAGCTGTGACATCACCCGGTGCGGCTTCCTATTGGCCCGTGTGATGCGGGAGTTTTAAACGGCAGGAGATACCGGCGCCCCCTTCGAAGATATGTATCTCTGGGAGCAGGGGGTGCCCGGAGCTGAAATTAATGGGATTCCGCCCCGGAGACCCCCGGCTTCAATCCTGTAATAAAAAGGAAAGGGAAAAAAACTGCCCGGATTACTCCTTTAAAGTAAATAAAAAATATAATGCAAAAAAAATAAGCTGATTGGCACAGACGGCGGCTTTAATATCTGCTTACTGAGAGTGCAGGCACGCGGTGCTGTACAATTGTTGGACAATATCCCCTATTCAATATTGTGAGAAGTGTTAATGCATTGTTAACGATGCATCCAGGTGCATTCACTTGGCATGGAAGTGAATACATTGTTGATTGTGCATGAACAAATTCTCACGGTATTCATTAACCTGCGTCAATGGCGATCGGGCGCCATCGCACGGGGATTTGTCATGATTTGTGTGCATGTTGCTAATTATTACAATTATTTTGGATATATTCATGGCCTGTGATGTATGTTTCCCAGTGCACACCTGCCGCTAGTCATATTCATTTCTGTTGTGTAGAAGCAGCAGCTCGAGACCTGAGAACATAGACAGTTTCATGAACTGTCTCATAGCGCCTCCCAATGTGTGGGTGGGGTTGTGTTTAGGGAGCGCAGAATCATATAAACACAATAAGTAAAAAATGCATTTAGTGCAGGATTGCGTATAATGCAAAATGGTATTTTGTGCTGTCTGCCACACACATTGAGTTAGCAGCTGAGAATGACAGAAGAGACCTTACCCATTAGTACCGGCTGTTCCAGTGCAGCATGAAACCTATAAAATGATTAACACTCATTTCCAGTAATGACTCACGATGCGTTTTCCAGTGATCCGATTATCTAAAGCCGAGTTTTACAAACTTGTTTTCTCGTGACCCAGTATAAGAAACAGATTTTTGACGGCGACCCAAATAAAAAATGTTCATAAAAACAACCCTCCTCTCCTTTCGCACTCAACCCCCCCTCTCCTTTTGCATAGAATCCCCCCTTCACACACTCAATCTCCCCTCCAATCACACTCAATTTCTCCCCCCACTCATTTTCTTTCACCTTCCCCCACTCAATTTCTTCCCCCCCTCTCCCCACTCAATTTTCTCCTTCAATTTCTGCCCCCACTGAATTTCTTCCCCTTCTCCCCACTCAATTTCTCCCCCCCCCCTCCTCCCATTAAAAACCCACACACATTTGACCTTGTGAGGCGAGGTCTCTAGTCCCAGGTTGGTGGATGAGCCCCCATGTCAGCAGCCCTGCTAGCGGTGACCCAGTGAGTAATCTCCCAAGACAGAGTAATGGGTCTTGACCCTGAGTTTGAAAAAACACTGTTTAAAGACGAATTTCTCCATGTTACCCAGATCTAGTTAGCGGCCCAAAGTGTGTGATATCTGTTTGTGTTGTCTTTATAATACATATATTTTTCTTGTGTACTGGTCATAATCTTGGACAATTGGTAACCTTTTAGGTTTTAGGCTAACAGGGTATAGAAAAAGTAACACCTGCAGTATCGTTTTTTGGTAATAATGTATTTGTCTCCTTCTCTGTCAGAAGGGCCAGCAATGCATTACCGAGCAAAGGGGTTACAACAGTGTTTTTCAACCAGGGTTTCTAGGTACCCTTGAGTTCACGGGCACCCCTAAAGGGTTCCCTGTAATTTTCAGGTAATTTTTAAATTGTACCAAATACAGAAGAATTTACAATACATCTGATCTCAGATGCGCAATTAGAGAGGATTGGGGATCCTTACAATGCATCTGATCTCAGACACGCTATTAGAGAGGGTTGGGGTGCCTTACAATGCATATGATCAGACGTATTATTAGAGAGAGTTGGGGTTCTTTACAATGTATCTGATGTCAGAGGCGCAATTAGAGAGGATTGGGGATCCTTACAATGCACCTGATCACAGACACGCTATTAGAGAGGGTTGGGGTGCCTTACAATGCATATGATCAGACGTATTATTAGAGAGAGTTGGGGTTCTTTACAATGTATCTGATGTCAGAGGCGCTATTAGAGAGGGTTGGGGTTCTTCACAATGCACCTGATCTCAGACGCGCTATTAGAGAGGGTTGGTGTTCCATACAATGCATCTGATCTCAGACACGCTATTAGAGAGGGTCAAGGTTCCTTACAATGCACCTGATCACAGACGCGTTATTAGAGAGGGTTGGGGTTCCTTACAATGCATCAGATCTCAGACGCACTATTAGAGAGGGTTGGGGTTCCTTACAATGCATGTGATCTCAGACGCGCTATTAGAAAGGGTTGGGGTTCCTTACAATGCATCTGATCTCAGACATGCTGTAAGAGAGGGTTGGGGTTCCTCAGAATTTAACATAGGGTTCCTTAACCAACAAAATGCTGGAAACCCCTGGGTTACGTACTCGCTCGTCTTGAAACCTGTGTCCCCACTTGTCACTGGATGTTATTAGATTAAATGAGAGCGTTATTTGTGGAATGACATTTGCAAATACAGTATGGGTGATGGGTAGTTTTTATAGGGAATGTTATGATTTTGGAAGCTGTGCTTGAAGCTTTTAATATTTTGTTATGGTTGTATTCTAGTTAATTATACTTCAATCACTGAACAAACTTCCTTGTTTTTGTTTTTTTTCTTTAAAGTAATCTTCTCCTAGGATTAGACTTTCATTAAGGTCTTCAGTTTAGAACAAGATTTTCAATTTTTCCCTTAGGCCTCGTTCAGGGTGCTGGCTTCGGAGGGAGGGCGTGCTGCCGTGCGTGCTGCCGTGAGAAACAAAGTATTCAATTTGAATACTGGTTGTCAGGGTAGCAGCTGCCCTGTCCCCGAGGCCAGGAGTTGAAGCTGACTACAGTTTCAATAAACGAAAATTTCGTTTTTTGGAGCTGCAGCAGCGTCACTGGGACCTAGGCAGCCAATGAAATCATTCTTCAGAATGATTTCATGACTGCAACCTCGATACTTACCATGCTGTGTGTAACCCCGCCCCCTCCCCAATGCTGAAAAGTCTGCTGGGGGATAAACACAGATCGCCCAGCAAACTGCCGCACTGCCTCCCTCCCGCCCTCCCTCCGAGTCCTGCAGCTGGCACCCTGAACGAGGCCTTAGTTTGTCCCAAGAGATCGGTGCAATGTGCCTTGTGTTTGTACTGATAACGCTGTGAAATGCATAACTACAGAACATATTTACCCCGTATCCTTTCTTTTCTTTTGGTATTCTGTTATCCTACCAAGAGGTCAGTCACAGTGTTCCATCACAACTGAAAGTTACTTAAATGTGGAAGAGTTTGATATTAAGAACATTTGTGAGCACATGACTTAGATATGCAACCAGGGTTAATACACAAGGCTACTCTAGCTAACTCACCTTTCATCTCTCATCTCCTGCACAAGGTACTTTCAATGAGTTACTATTAACCCCTTGCTATAATGCAATCATATCTATCCACTTCCACCACCCAAGAAATAGGCAAAGATATGTAATTATATATATATATATATCTGCCAGGGTCTCGGGTCCCTGTTTACTAAAGAAAAAACTATGCACTTTAAACACAAAGCTTTTGTAGCAAAATGTGTCCAAAAATGTAAGCTACTTTCTACAAAGTGTGCAACAGAGTTCAATCAGAGCCCAAAGCATCACTTATTAAAGTTTGGCTTTAATATACAAAAATACAGTGCTTTAGTTTACAGAAAAAAATTATTACAAGAACATACAGTTACAATAAATGCAGAACAGTTTGTTAAAATAAAAGGATAAAACAAACAGAATTTCATAATCGTTACCATGTCATAAGTTCTTCCCAGAAAGGTTACCGGTGCAGAAAGATGGAAATTCACTTGTCTGATCCAAAACACACGTCTGTTGAATTCTAATTACTTATTCAAACATGCCAACATTTATGCCCAGCCCTTCTTGCATTGAAACACACATAAGACCCAACCCTGTCATAAATAAGCTACTGGGTGACATTAATGACTTAAGAAAAAAAAAAAAAAACATTTTCTTCTGACTGTTTAAAATTTGACTCAATATATAAAAGGTCTCACAATTGTATGTCTATAACACTTAGACAGACGCCATCTTCATCGTTATGTCTGTGTACTTCACGTACACGCCAGAATATAACATTTGACAGCCTAACGTCTATTTTCGCAGGAGAAACCGTTATCTATATAAGGCACTTATTACCCATGCGGTGGGGGGTATGATTTGATTTGTCTTATTGCAACAATGCCAAATATGTACCTGTTCGTATTCAGAATAGATGTCGTCACATGATATCCTCATTTTTAATTAAGTCCTCCAACTAAGTGGTGACCTGTTTGTCATCTCTCTGTGATGCACCATTCAAGGCTGTTACAGTTTTCTTTGAGGCTGACGGTCCAGAATCTGGCTATCGTCCCCAGCCTTCTAAGCTACACACATTTCACTTTTAGTGGGCCATCCGTGATAGCCCCCTCTACCCCCGCCAAGTAAGCCCTCTCTGTAGATCAGCACAGATCCTGAAAGGGTATTGACATAAACCCAATTTCTTGTATTTTTAACATAATTTCTAACCAACGCTAACACCTGAAGTACCAGATTGATTAAAATACCTAATAACCCCCACAATTTTTATTACATACATAAGTATTTTTGAGGCAGAATGATTCAAGCTAAATACTATTTAGATATTAAACCCAGTGAACACACTAGTGAAAATATTATACATTTATACAATTGGAAATAGTGCTGCTCCAGAAACAGACTCAATTCAAGTCCACATGTGTCCACGAAGGTGGAAAATCAGGAGCGCAGATACATCCAGGATTAATCGGGGTGACTATTAAAGGCAATGCGGCTGTGATGAGTAACCAACTCTCCGGTGATTCTTCAGGCACGAACCAGATGAGTAGGATTCCCATATGTGAAGCATAGAAAAGACACAATGATAGTGCAGGTTGCCTTATAAATGATGCAATGAAAGTAATACACTTATAAATTAGCTGTGTATACGGACAGTGAGACCACCCATGGTCAGACAATGGAGGAAAACAGCAGTACTCCTTCCTTCACTGATGCTCCACCTATGGGGGCCGTTCACAGGGGAAGATGACAAAAGTCCAGGGAAGGGAGAACCAAATCTTGGCCCAGGGTCCTCAAAAATGTCCACCAAACACCTTGGTGGACAGAATTAACTCCAGAGGAAGCTCTAGCAGAGCAAACACGTAGGGTGAGCATACCGCCTGTTTGAAGACACCCAAGGTGCTTGGTGGACACTTAACTGATTATTGTTTATATTCAACAGTTTGATGAACATATTTGCAACTGTTAAAATGTTTTAGAGCAGCGGTGCGCAAAGTGGCGGGATTTTTTTGGGGGGGGCGCAGGCGCTTGCAGAGGCCCCACGCTCTTCCCCGAGGCATTAAAATTAAATGCCGGGGGATCGCGTGAGGCCTCTGCAACAAACTTACCGGGGCTCAGACGCGTTGGTGTGACGCGTCGCCATGGCAACGTGGCGTCAAATGACGCCGCTGTGTCATGTGGGGTGACATCACACGGCGTCGCCATGGTAACGGGGTCACACGACGTCACATCACATGACCCCACTGCGTCATTTGACGCCGCCGAGTGAGGTGAGGGGGGCGCGAAAGGGAGCAGGCAGGGGGCGCAAAAAAAATCTCAATCTGCGCCAAAAATATTTTGTTGTTTTGTGCCCAGAAAGGGTCGGTGCTAGGTGTGTATGTTATTGGTATGTTCTAAAAAAATCATATTTATATGCGCCCCCCAAAATTAGAAAGTGGGTGAAAATAATCTGCCAGGTTTACCTTGGCGTAAGCGCCGGGGGCGTAGCAGTGTTAGCACAGGATTAAGCTGCTACGTAGTATCAACTAAAATACAGGTGTTTTTTTTACAGACTGTAGGTTGCAAAATTGATTATTTTCGCACTATGGCTATTGCAAATCATATTACAACTAATAGTTTATTTTTACTAGCACTGATTATAAATGCAAAAAAAATACACAATTCTGTTTTAATTTAAACTGTATCAATCTGTTATTCAAACTACGAATCATACATCATGCATGAAACCTTCATACATATGAAACATATTTTAATAAGGTTTGAACTATTTTTTGCACTAGAATTGGGATGCACAAATAATATGATTTTAGTACGTAGGTCCCATATTTCCTTGGCTTGCATCTATTTTTATTTGATTATTTACCTTCATTATACCTTTGTGCTCTGTGCTGCTGAATATAAAATTTGATTTAAAAGAGTTTTTCCCCTAAAATGGATCTCCCAAAGGCTCATGAAGAAAACATGATACCTCTCATTGCTGATAAGTGTATGTATGTATGTCTTTATTATTATTATAGGGCCATTAATGTACATAGCGCTTCACAGCAGTAATACACGTGACATTCATATAGAAGCGCTTCAGATATAAAAGTAACATTTAGGAAAAGGAGTCCCTGCTCCGAAGAGCTTACAATCTAATTGGTTATTAGGAAGGACGTACAGAGACAGTAGGAGGGCGTTCTGGTAAGTGCGCCTGCAGGGGGCCAAGGTTTATATATGTGGTGTAAAACGATCACTCTAGCTACTCATATGCTTCCTTAAGCAGGTGTGTCTTAAGGTGGGCCTTAAAGGTGGATAGAGAGGGTGCTAGTCGGGTACTGAGGGGAAGGGCATTCCAGAGGTGTGGGGCCGTCAGTGAAAAAGGTTTAAGGCGGGAGAGGGCTTTAGATACAAAGGGGGTAGAAAGAAGACATCTTTGAGCAGAACGCAAGAGTCGGGATGGTGCATAACGAGAAATTAGGGCTGAGATGTAAGGAGGGCAGAAGAGTGTAAAGCTTTAAAAGTGAGGAGAAGAATGGAGTGTGAGATGCGGAATCAGTGTAGTAACAAGCATAGATTGTCACCATGGATGCCTCATCTAGCCCTATTTACACTGATACTGTAGTATGACGAGTGTATAGTTACACGCTGCAGCGCCAGTACAACCATTTATGTATCTGCTGTAGAAAATAAGTGAGCGTGAGAAACTTGCTATACAGAAATATGGAAATGAATGTTATATCCAAGAACAGCTGTCTAATGGATGTAAATTGGTGTATTAACTGAAGCTCAAAGGTTCAGATGATTTGAGTTTAATACACAGAGCATGCGATTATGCTAACTAGACACAAGCTTCTGCTTGTTTTTAAACTGGGGTATCCATGGAGAAGTATTTTGCTGCAAAAATAAAATCTTTTGAAATTGAAGAAAATGCACTTAGCATCTGACAATAATCTTTCCAAGTCGGGCGCTGTGACTTCTCGCCCCGAATCTTTCTATCGGATCACTCCAGGCTACAAGCTTAATTAGACTCTTCTAAATCCAGTTTGTAACCTTCCTCTGTTCATGGGGGCCTTCATGAACAGGCGCTTATTTGTTTCAGGGAATGGCACGTGTCTGAATCACTGGACCATAATTATGTCCAAGCCTGGACCTAAAACAAGAGCTCAAATCAGCCCTGCCGCTTCATTCAGTCCCCGCGTGTTCTGTCTGGACACTGCTCATGGATAATTTCTCAGGCGCTCAGGCTGCTAAGTTTCAATGTCTGGCTCCTAGCATTTGCCCTCTTTGTTTGTGCTGAGCGCTGGTTCCCCGCCAGTTTATTGTGCTTGTCACGTGACACGAGACAGCGGAGGTTGGAAGAGGTGTGCACGCAAAAGGCAGAGCGACGTGGGCAGGCAAAGGCAGGCGGGCAGAGGCGAGGCAGGCGGGCGGAGGCGAGGCAGGCGGGCGGAGGCGAGGCAGGCGGCCGGAGGCGAGGCAGGCGGGCAGAGGCGAGGCAGACGGGCAGAGGCGAGGCAGGCGGCTGGAGGTGAGCAGAGGTGAGGTAGGTGGGCAAAGGCGAGGCGAGCAGAGGTGAGGCAGGTGGGCAAAGGCGAGGCGGGCAGAGGTGAGGCCGGTGGGCAAAGGCGAGGCGGGCAGAGGTGAGGCAGGCGGGCAGAGGTGAGGTAGGTGGGCAAAGGCGAGGCGGGCTGAGGTGAGGCAGGTGGGCAAAGGTGAGGGGGGCTGAGGTGAGGCAGGTGGGCAAAGGCGAGGCAGGTGGGCAAAGGCGTGGCAGGTGGGCAAAGGCGTGGCAGGTGGGCAAAGGCAAGGCGGGCAGAGGCGAGGCGGGCAGAGGTGAGGCGGGCAGAGGTGAGGCAGGCGGGCACAGGTGAGGTAGGTAGGCAGAGGTGAGGTAGGCGGGCAGAGGCGAGGCGGGCAGAGGTGAGGTAGGTGGGCAAAGGCGAGGCGGGCTGAGGTGAGGCAGAGGATTGAAATTTTATTAGACCCGCAAGTAGTTGGAATGTTACAAAGTTCCCAACCTGTCAGGGTTTTTGGTCTGGCAGAAATATAGATAGGGGATATGGGGAGGAAGTGCGATGTGAAGATAAGGAGCCTGGCAGCTAGAAGACAAAACAGGCTTCATTTTCATAAACTAGCCGCCAGCTGGGACCCCCTCCCTACAAATCCCCCCCCCTCCCTACAACCACCCTCTCCCCCCCCTCCCTACAACCCCCCCCCTCCCTAAAACCACCCTCTCCCCCCCCCTCCCTACAACCCCCCCTCCCTACAACCACCCTCTCCCCCCCCCCCCTCTTTTTCCTTTTCTTCCTTGGAGGTTGGTGGCTGCTGCATATTCACAGGTTACATCCACCCCATAAGATATACACTCCCCCCTGCTCCCCCCCCCCCCCCCACACACACAGAGCACGCGGCTCTCCCCTCACCCGGCGCTCCCCCCCCACACACACGCACACAGAGCACACGGCTCTCCCCTCTTCCGGCGCTCCCCCCCCCCCCCCCACACACACACACAGAGCACGCGGCTCTCCCCTCACCCGGCACTCCTCCCCCCCCCCACACACACACAGAGCACGCGGCTCTCCCCTCACCCGGCGCTCCCCCCCCCCCCTCCCACACACAGAGCACGCGGCTCTCCCCTCACCCGGCGCTCCCCCGCCCCACACACACACACAGAGCACGCGACTCTCCCCTCACACAGGCCGCTCCTCCTCCGGCTCTCTCCTCCTCACCGGAGCGTCTCAGCCTCTCCGCGGAGGAGCCCGAGGTGGAAGAGGAGCGCGGCCGTGTGCATGGTGAGGAAACGCAGGGGAATGGGTTATTTAACGCGTCCCTGACTCACCCTGCCCTTTGCCCACCCTGCCCCCTGCCCTCCCTCCCAATGCCCTTTGCCCCCCCTGCCTTCCCTCCTAATGCCCTTTGCCCCCCCTGCCCTCCCTCCACCTGCCCTTTGCCCCATGCCCTCCCCCTGCCCTCCCTCCCAATGCCCTTTGCCCCCCTGCCCTCCCTCCTAATGCCCTTTGCCCCCCTGCTCTCCCTCTTAATGCCCTTTGCCCCCTGCCCTCCCTCCTAATGCCCTTTTCCCCCCCTGCCCTCCCTCCCAATGCCCTTTGCCCCCCCTGCCCTTTGCCCCCTGCCCTTTGCCCCCCCTCCCCCCTGCCCTTTTCCCCTTTGCCCCCTGCCCTCCCTCCTAATGCCCTTTTCCCCCCCTGCCCTCCCTCCCAATGCCCTTTTCCCCCCCCCTGCCCTCCCTCCCAATGCCCTTTGCCCCCCCCTGCCCTCCCTCCCCCTGCCCTTTGCCCCCCCTGCCCTTTTCCCCTTTGCCCCCCTGCCCTTTGCCCCTCTGCCCTTTGCCACCCTGCCCTTTGCCCCCCTGCCATTTGCCCCCCTGCCCTTTAGCCTCTTGCCCCCCTCCCTGCCCTCTTGCCCCCTCCCTCCCTGCCCTCTTGCCCCCCTCCCTCTTTGCCCTCTTGCCTCCCCTGCCCTCTTGCCCCCCTCCCTCCATGCCCTCTTGCCCCTCCCTGCCCTTAGCCCCCCCGCCCCTCCCTGCCCTTTGGCCCCCCCGCCCCTCACTGCCCTTAGCCCCTCCCTGCCCTTAGCCCCCCCGCCCCTCCCTGCCCTTAGCCCCCCCGCCCCTCCCTACCCTTAGCCCCCCCGCCCCTCCCTGCCCTTTGGCCCCCCCACCCCTCCCTGCCCTTTGGCCCCCCCGCCCCTCCCTGCCCTTTGGCCCCCCCGCCCCTCCCTGCCCTTTGGCCCCCCCGCCCCTCCCTGCCCTTTGGCCCCCCCCGCCCCTCCCTGCCCTTTGGCCCCCCCGCCCCTCCCTGCCCTTTGGCCCCCCCGCCCCTCCCTGCCCTTTGGCCCCCCCGCCCCTCCCTGCCCTTTGGGCCTCCCCTGCCCTTTCCCCCCCCCACGCCCCTCCCTGCCCTGTGGCCCCCCCGCCCCTCCCTGCCCTTTGGCCTCCCCACCCCTCCCTGCCCTTTGGCCTCTTGACCCCACCCCTCCCTGCCCTCTTGCCCCCCCTGCCCTTTGCCCCCCTCCCTCCCTGCCCTCTTGCCCCCCTCCCTCCCTGCCCCCCTCCCTCCCCCCCTGCCCTCTTGCCCTCTTGCCCCCCGCCCCTCCCTGCCCTTTGGCCCCCCCTCCCTGCCCTTTGGAATGCCCTTTGCCCCCCCTGCCCCTCCCTGCCCTTTGGCCCCCCCTGCCCCTCCCTGCCCTTTGGCCCCCCCCTGCCTTTTGCCCCCCCCACCCCTCCCTGCCCTTTGGCCCCCCCGCCCCTCCCTGCCCTTTGGAATGCCCTTTGCCCCCCCTGCCCCTCCCTGCCCTTTGGCCCCCCCCTGCCTTTTGGCCCCCCCACCCCTCCCTGCCCTTTGGCCCCCCCGCCCCTCCCTGCCCTTTGGGCCTCCCCTGCCCTTTCCCCCCCCCACGCCCCTCCCTGCCCTGTGGCCCCCCCGCCCCTCCCTGCCCTTTGGCCTCCCCACCCCTCCCTGCCCTTTGGCCTCTTGACCCCACCCCTCCCTGCCCTCTTGCCCCCCCTGCCCTTTGCCCCCTCCCTCCCTGCCCTCTTGCCCCCCTCCCTCCCTGCCCCCCTCCCTCCCCCCCTGCCCTCTTGCCCTCTTGCCCCCCGCCCCTCCCTGCCCTTTGGCCCCCCCTCCCTGCCCTTTGGAATGCCCTTTGCCCCCCCTGCCCCTCCCTGCCCTTTGGCCCCCCCTGCCCCTCCCTGCCCTTTGGCCCCCCCCTGCCTTTTGCCCCCCCCACCCCTCCCTGCCCTTTGGCCCCCCCGCCCCTCCCTGCCCTTTGGAATGCCCTTTGCCCCCCCTGCCCCTCCCTGCCCTTTGGCCCCCCCTGCCCCTCCCTGCCCTTTGGCCCCCCCCTGCCTTTTGGCCCCCCCACCCCTCCCTGCCCTTTGGCCCCCCCCGCCCCTCCCTGCCCTTTGGCCCCCCCCCGCCCCTCCCTGCCCTTTGGCCCCCCCGCCCCTCCCTACCCTTTGGCACCCCTGCCCCTCCCTGCCCTTTGGCACCCCCGCCCCTCCCTGCCCTTTGGCACCCCCGCCCCTCCCGGCCCTTTGGCACCCCCGCCCCTCCCTCCCCTTTGGCACCCCCGCCCCTCCCTCCGCTTTGGCACCCCCGGCCCTCCCCGTCCTTCCACGCCCCTTGGGCCCCCCCCTGCCCTTCCACGCCCGGGCAACGCCGGGTATATCAGCTAGTATAGCTATATATGTAAGTAACCGCCGCCCGCTCAGCGCTAGCGGGTACACAGCCTTACACACACCCATACTCTCTGCCTCCCATCCCTCCATTGTCGTTCCCCCCCTCCCATTCTCTCTCTCCCCCATTCTGTATGTGTCTCTCTCGCCCCATTCTCTGTCTCTCTCTCTCCCCGATTCGCTGGCTCTCTCTCCCCATTCTCTGTCTCGCTCTCCCCCATTCTCTGTGTGTCTCTCTCCCCAATTCTCTGTGTGTCTCTCTCCCCCATTCTCTGTGTGTGTCTCTCTCCCCCATTCTCTGTGTGCGTCTCTCTCTTCCCCATTCTCTGTGTGTCTCTCTCCCCCATTCTCTGTGTGTGCGTCTCTCCCCCATTGTCTGTGTTTGCGTCTCTCCCCCATTCTCTGTGCGTCTCTCTCCCCCATTCTCTGTGTCTCTCGCCCCCATTCTCTGTGTGTGTCTCTCGCCCCCATTCTCTGTGTGTGTCTCTCTCTTCCCCATTCTCTGTGTGCGTCTCTCCCCCATTCTCTGTGTGTGTCTCTCTCCCCCATTCTCTGTGTGTGCGTCTCTCCCCCATTCTCTGTGTGTGCGTCTCTCCCCCATTCTCTGTGTGTGCGTCTCTCCCCCATTCTCTGTGCGTCTCTCTCCCCCATTCTCTGTGTCTCTCGCCCCCATTCTCTGTCTCTCGCCCCCATTCTCTGTGTGTGTCTCTCGCCCCCATTCTCTGTGTGTGTCTCTCTCTTCCCCATTCTCTGTGTGCGTCTCTCCCCCATTCTCTGTGTGTGTCTCTCTCCCCCATTCTCTGTGTGTGCGTCTCTCCCCCATTCTCTGTGTGTCTCTCTCCCCCCATTCTCTGTGTGTGCGTCTCTCCCCCATTCTCTGTGTGTGTGTCTCTCCCTCATTCTCTGTGTCTCTCTCTCCCCCATTCTCTGTGTGTCTCTCTCCCCCCCATTCTCTGTGCGTCTCTCTCCCCCATTCTCGGTGTCTCTCTCCCCCATTCTCTGTGTGTGTCTCTCTCTCCCCCATTCTGTGTCTCTCTCCCCCATTCTCTGTGTGTCTCTCTCCCCCATTCTCTGTGTGTCTCTCTCTCCCCCATTCTCTGTGTGTCTCTCTCTCCCCATTCTCTGTGTGTGCGTCTCTCTCCCCCATTCTCTGTGGGTCTCTCTCCCCCATTCTCTGTGTCTCTCTCCCCCATTCTCTGTGTGTCTCTCTCTCTCCCCATTTTCTGTGTGTCTCGCTCTCCCCCATTCTCTGTGTGCGTCTCTCTCCCCCATTTTGTGTGTCTGTCTCTCCCATTCTCTGTGTGCTGCCTCTCTTCTCCCCCAATGCTGCCTCTCTTCTCCCCCAATGCTGCCTCTCCCCCATTCTCTGTGTCTCTCTCCCCCATTCTCTGTGTGTCTCTCTCTCTCCCCATTTTCTGTGTGTCTCGCTCTCCCCCATTCTCTGTGTGCGTCTCTCTCCCCCATTCTGTGTGTCTGTCTCTCCCATTCTCTGTGTGCTGCCTCTCTTCTCCCCCAATGCTGCCTCTCTTCTCCCCCAATGCTGCCTCTCTTCTCCCCCCCATGCTGCCTCTCTTCTCCCCCCATGCTGCCTCTTCTCCCCCCCATGCTGCCTCTTCTCCCCCCCATGCTGCCTCTCTTCTCCCCCCCATGCTGCCTCTCTTCTCCCCCCATGCTGCCTCTATCCTCCCCCCATGCTGCCTCTATACTCCCCCCCCAATGCTGGCTCTTTCCTCCCCCCCATGCTGGCTCTATCCTCCCCCCCATGCTGCCTCTCTTCTCCCCCCCATGCTGCCTCTCTTCTCCCCCCATGCTGCCTCTATCCCCCCCCATGCTACCTCTATCCCCCCCATGCTGCTTCTATCCTCCCCCCCATGCTGCCTCTCTCTCCCCCCATGCTGCCTCTCTCTCTCCCTCCCCCATGCTGCCTCTCTCTCTCCTCCCTCCCATGCTGCCTCTCTCTCCCCCCCCCATGTCTCTCTCCCCCTCTCATGCTGCCTCTCTCCCCCACTCATGCTGCCTCTCTCTCCCCACCCCCTCACTGACTTGACTTGTCAATCACCGCCGCTGCTGGTCCCAGCGAGCCAGATCCGGCTTTGACGTCGCTGGGGAGAACAGCGGTGATTGACAGGTCAGCCATCAGTGCGCCCAGCACAGGTTCCAGGAGGGACATTTTAAGCGCCCGGGATTTTTCCATCCCTGATTATACCATTTCTTTATTAATATATATAAATCCTGGTTGCCCGGGTGCCTAAAATGTAGCCCTGTAGTGTCTGTCTGTGTTGTACACCGCACAGGGGAAGAGGGGAGGAGTGTGTGTGTGTGTGTGTGTATGTGTCAGATATACACACACACACACACTGACACAAAGCCACCAACAAGTGGGAAGGGGGGCGGAGGGGAGGAGCTGACCCGGAGCAGGGCCAAGTTCGAGGGCAGGAACAGGACAGGAGCAGGAACAGAACAAGACCCTGGACAGGGATTGGTTCGGGCAGGGGTGCGGTACTGGTCCAGAGTTGGGACAGGACCGGAGCAGGAACATGTACATGTCCAGAGCTAGGACAGGACTGGAGAGGGGACAGGTACATGTCCAGAGCTGGGACAGGACCGGAGAGGGGACAGGTACATGTCCAGAGCTGGGACAGGACCGGAGAGGGGACAGGTACATGTCCAGAGCTGGGACAGGACCGGAGAGGGGACAGGTACATGTCCAGAGCTGGGACAGGACCGGAGAGGGGACAGGTACATGTCCAGAGCTGGGACAGGACCGGAGAGGGGACAGGTACATGTCCAGAGCGGAGGCAGGAAGCAGGCATTCAGGGTATAACACAACCCAGGGGCCAGGCGTCTTTGTGAACAGGATGCCAAGTAACAGGCTGGGTCAGACCTTCATCCAGCAGAGCCTTCTGGATGCTCAGATAACGCCATCCTTCCTCACATTGTCTTCTATAGCCTGTGTTAGCTAATGTAAATTGGGGGGTATGTTCCTTAAAGGCAGAGAAGTTGCTGACTATTAGCTTTCATTTCAGACTATGCAAGCTCGGCTGAATTTCAAGTCCAGCTTCATTGTTCCCATTGTCACATGACATACAGTGGTTAAGATGACGTAGACATGGTGTTGTGGGTAGTGACATACAGTCTTTGACTGAACCACTGATTGAGCTACCTGTGCTAACACAGCGATACTCTTAAAACCTGACCTGTTGGTGGCCCTTGAGGACTGGAGTTGGCCAGTCCTGGTATAACCAATAATACACAAACCTCTTCTGAGGTTTTGTAAACCAGTTGACCCCTTAAAGCAGGGGTGCACAAACTTTTCAGGCTGCGCCCCCCTGCCTGCTCTCCTCCCCTGCTCTCACACCCCCCCCCTTACCTCGTGTCCAGCATCTTCTGACGTCATGTGATTCACCATGGTGACGTGTCGCTGGAAGCCACCGTAGACCAGCAAAGGGAGTTAGAGAGGCCTCGTGCATGCTCCCCGGCATTTCATTTAAAAGTCCTGGGGAAGAGCGCAGGGCCTGCCCCCCCCCCCCCCCCCCCAGAAAGACTTGCTCCCCCTAGTTTGCGCACCGCTGGTTTAAAGAATGGGACCACAGTTGGGGCACCACATTCACAACCTCTATAAAAGAAACCTATAACCACTCAAACTTTCCATCGGCAAAGAAGTCCGGAGCTTAAATATCTAGCAAAAATCATTAGCACATCTAGAAGGGTTTGAATGTTCCGGTTAGAGGGACAGTATTTACCTTCTGATTTTCACGGATCATGAGCTGCTGCTATCACGTGTCTTTGCAACTTAAACCGTTCTGCACTCTGCCCCATAGCAAGATGTCTATTTGTCATAGGAAGTGACCAGGAATGAACGTTGTGACTATGAGAAAAGCCAGCGCACATACGAATGTGTGCCCCTTTTATATACGAATGTATGCCCCTTTTATATGCGAATGTATGCCCCTTTTATATACGAATGTATGCCCCTTTTATATACGAATGTATGCCCCTTTTATATACTCCATCATTGCTAGAGATTGAGTTCCTGAGAAGCAAAAGACTAGTTACTTAGGTGCTGAACTTCCGGTACCTATTCTTAGGACAGTTTACCAGCCGCTTGCACTGATTCTGAGGACACAAAAGGTGCTTGTTATGAGGCTTCAAAATTGAATTAACTTGTGTCACCGTGCACATTTAGATTTAGTTTTTTTTAGGACATTATATTTTCAAAAACATGCAATTTAATTATTTTTTTAAACCTTTAACAAAAACATCAGAGCCAGTTTCATTCATATTTGAATTCTCTCAGAAAACTAAGTTACTAAAATGAGATTTTTACCGGAAAGGTTGAGCGTGCGCAGAGCTTGTGGTTCATCTATTACTGCGTTTGCGCTGACGCACGTGTGTCAAAAACACAAAACATTTTTCTGTCTGAACCGTAATATTTATTTTGTGTATTTCTACTGATGTAGAACGCAGCGTGCGCTGTGCCGGTATTCTGCGCTAAAAGAATGACTTTACATGACGGGACACAACCAACGCAGAAAAGCGTCACTAAAAGTGACGCTGCACATTTCTTAATACAGGGACCTGCGCCGATATGCAAATGTAACTGCGCCCTAACGCCTCCCACTTTCCATAAATACCTAATCGCAGGCAGACATACCCAAAAAAGGCGCAACTACGCCTTGCGTTGAAATAAAGTCTATGCGCTTATTTTTGTGCTTTGATGCATTGAGCCCATGGGGCTTAGTCTATATCTGTGGATGGTCAGGCTATTTTTCGGTCAAATTGACCCATTGAAGATGATAGGTTCGTTTTTCGGCAGAAATTTCCCATCGGCCACTTTAGCAGATATAGCATAAGCCCCTATATGTTTTATATTAAATGTACATATTCATTCTCAATAAAACTGATGCAATAGAGTTATCAACTGAAACGAAACAAAATGACAATTCTTTAATGCTTGTTTTTCCATTCGCAACCTGTGGGGAAAAAATCAGCTTTTCTTCTATGTAATCCAGCTTCTAAACTTCTTCATTTGTTGCCTTCTCCAGGAAGCTACTGAAAGACTGCTGCGACCCTGGCCATCTCTTCTCAATGACTAAAGTGAACACCCCGCTGGGCGAGAATCTCTGGTTCGATGGAGAGTTCTTATACTCGCTAACAATTGACAATGCCACCTATAACCTCTTCCCGCAGGTAAGTCCCAAAATAAGTCTTATCGCGTCAGCTGGCGCAGTTTTATTTTTTATTTTTTGGAACATCAGGAAAGTAAGATTAATAAAAGGCTCATTTTTTTTTTTTTTTTTTTAATTAAACTTAATTTTTATTAAAAAATTTTTAGGGAGAAGGGGAAATGATGAAAAATAAAAAATAGGGGGGAGGGAAGGGTACAAAAAATAGAGATGGGAGAAAGAACACATTCATTTAAAATTTTACCTAACAAGTCCTCTTCAAATATTCAAACACACAGTTAATATAAATATAAAAAAAATTTTTACAACAAAATTAAGTGGGTATTAATTTCTGGTTGATTTTCACTCAGAATCCAAGGTAACCACACCTTCTGAAAATCTGTGTAGGTGTCGTTATTAAGACTCACCAGTTTTTCCATGTAGCAAATCTGCCAGACTTTATTTGTAACTTTGGGGATTGAGGGAATAATTGTTTGTTTCCATACTGCCGCCAGTTCGCGTCTTGCGGCTGAAGATATGTGGCACAGTAATTTATTTTCATGTCTCGTGAGGAGATAATATGGTTTGTTTAAAAGAAATAGCCAGGGATCCATTGGTAGGTCCAAACCGAAAGGCTCATTTTTTTTTTAATGTTTTATGCAAAGAAACACTTGTAGCTATAATTTTCCTTTCTCGCACAAACAGACGAGTTTCTTGTTAACAGGCTGTTCACTGTCTTCCAACACTACTGATATTTGAAAGATGATATTGGCTTCCTTCCAGCAATGCCACCCACTGTTACCAACGTCTTTTCTGAATTGGGGAAGTGTCCGTTTCATTCATAATAAAAGCTATTCTGTAACATAGGTGTAACCCCTCTATTCCCACAGTCTATATGTTCTGTGGTGAGGCCTGGGTGCTTCCTACCCTTAGAACACCATAAATGGAACCATTGAATTATACCAGACGAGACTTGTATATACTGTATATGTATATATTAACTGGTGATTTATGACCCTTGGGCAACATTAATCCAGCAGCCCTTACCTTTTATACAAAAAAATATATATCTACAGCTGAACCCCGTTATAACGCGGAGCGCAGGGGCCACAGAATGAGACTGCGTTATAAACGGGATCGCGTTATAACCGTGATTGTGAAATGGCCGCCATGATCTGCGAGGACTTACCCGGCATCTGCAGCTCTCTCCTCTCTGCAGCTCTATCCTCTCCCTGCTTCATCCGGCTGCGTGCGCGTAGCGCTTACATACCTTTCGAGCGCAGAGGAGGGTCACATGACTCTTCTCTGACCAATGACAGCCCAACAGTGAATACATTTGATATAATACACATGCAGGAATCGCACCCATGACATTAAGCTACACTTATAGAGTCAGGTTCATCACACCAGCCCTGTGGTGTAGCAGCTGGAAAATTGTACTAGTATATGAAGGGTCATGGGTTCGATTCCTGCATGGTATGGTATAATTTATAAATTATTATTTTATATAATAATTTGAAAATTATAATTCAAATAAAATAAAAAGCGTTTACGTGGACGCAGCCGGATGAAGCAGGGAGAGGAGAGAGCTGCTGATGCCGGAGAAGTCAATAAAACATTGATTGTTATTTTAAAATAAACCCTTGGAGATGTTTTTAAATCGGGAGCCACGCTGAGATCGCGTTATAAGCAGATCCGTGTTGCAGCGGATCGCGCTATAACGGGATTGAGCTGTTTATAATAAATATATATATCACTTGTGACCCTGCCTTTCACCATATCACCTAGCACAGGGGGGGCGCAAACTTTTTTCCCTGCGCCCCCCTGACGGCTGTCCCCTCGCTCCCGCGCCCCCCCCAACCCCAACTTACCCGCGCTCCGGCGTAATGACGTCACGTTGCCATAGCAACGTGACGTCACATGACCTCGCGGCGTCATTTTGACGCCGCTTTGCCATGGCGCCGCAGGGAGGAAGCCGCCGGAGCCACGGTAAGTTAGGTTTACAGAGGCCCTGCAGCTCCCCCGGCACTTAATTTAAGTGCCTTCGGGAAGCGCGCGGGGCCTCTGTAAACCCCGCGCCCCCCGTCGGCAGTGTCGCGCCCCCCCTGGGGGTCGCGCCCCACAGTTTGCGCACCGCTGACCTAGCATACAGTCCTTCCACTGCAGCAAAGGATTCTGGGAAATTAGATGCAAATGAGCACACAATGTATCACCTTTTGCCCGAATTCCATTGTTACATGGAACCCTTATAAACTAATGCTCTGTTGTTCACAGCTTTTAAGCACAGCAGGGGATTAGATGCAAAGACAGTCAAACCACTCACAGACAGCTGTTTCAACCTTGTGGGTCTCATCAGTGTGAGGTTGGTTGTACTGACTGGGTAGGTTTACCATACACATTTTAAGTTATGGTGGGTGAAAAGGCGTCTTTTTATCGCCCCAGTGTCCAATGTGGAAGCCACTTAGGCGACTGCGTGGGAGCTCTTATCTCACAAATTGGCGTGTAGTCGCGTTGCAGGCCTGTTAAAGGTTAAATATGTGTGAGGTGCATGTGTAATTTGTAAAGGATACTCAAGTTGCAGGAAAATGCCTCCCTGTGTCTGTTATACCATTGTGCTTTAACAGCCCGGCAAGTATCTGCATCTCTCTTGCTCTGGTCTCTTCTCGCTTTCTCTGTGTGTAGAGAATGTTTCCGCAGCTCTGTCTCTATCTTTCACTGTCCTTGGTTAGCAGTCTCATACAAGTTTCCTCTTTCACCTCTGTGAGTGTCGGGCTCAGACAGTCACCTGGGCTGTCTCTCTGTGTGCCTCTCATACTGTCACCTGGGCTGTCTCTCTGTGTGCCTCTCATACTGTCACCTGGACTGTCTCTCTGTGTGCCTCTCATACTGTCACCTGGGCTGTCTCTCTGTGTGCCTCTCATACTGTCACCTGGGCTGTCTCTCTGTGTGCCTCTCATACTGTCACCTGGGCTGTCTCTCTGTGTGCCTCTCATACTGTCACCTGGGCTGTCTCTCTGTGTGCCTCTCATACTGTCACCTGGGCTGTCTCTCTGTGTGCCTCTCATACTGTCACCTGGGCTGTCTCTCTGTGTGCCTCTCATACTGTCACCTGGGCTGTCTCTCTGTGTGCCTCTCATACTGTCACCTGGGCTGTCTCTCTGTGTGCCTCTCATACTGTCACCTGGGCTGTCTCTCTGTGTGCCTCTCATACTGTCACCTGGGCTGTCCCTCTGTGTGCCTCTCAGACTGTCACCTGGGCTGTCTCTCTGTGTGCCTCTCATACTGTCACCTGGACTGTCTCTCTGTGTGCCTCTCATACTGTCACCTGGGCTGTCTCTCTGTGTGCCTCTCATACTGTCACCTGGGCTGTCTCTCTGTGTGCCTCTCATACTGTCACCTGGGCTGTCTCTCTGTGTGCCTCTCATACTGTCACCTGGGCTGTCTCTCTGTGTGCCTCTCATACTGTCACCTGGGCTGTCTCTCTGTGTGCCTCTCATACTGTCACCTGGGCTGTCTCTCTGTGTGCCTCTCATACTGTCACCTGGGCTGTCTCTCTGTGTGCCTCTCATACTGTCACCTGGGCTGTCTCTCTGTGTGCCTCTCATACTGTCACCTGGGCTGTCTCTCTGTGTGCCTCTCATACTGTCACCTGGGCTGTCCCTCTGTGTGCCTCTCAGACTGTCACCTGGGCTGTCTCTCTGTGTGCCTCTCATACTGTCACCTGGGCTGTCTCTCTGTGTGCCTCTCATACTGTCACCTGGGCTGTCTCTCTGTGTGCCTCTCATACTGTCACCTGGGCTGTCTCTCTGTGTGCCTCTCATACTGTCACCTGGGCTGTCTCTCTGTGTGCCTCTCATACTGTCACCTGGGCTGTCTCTCTGTGTGCCTCTCATACTGTCACCTGGGCTGTCTCTCTGTGTGCCTCTCAGACTGTCACCTGGGCTGTCTCCCCTGTGTGCCTCTCAGACTGTCACCTGGGCTGTCTCTCTGTGTGCCTCTCATACTGTCACCTGGGCTGTCTCTCTGTGTGCCTCTCAGACTGTCACCTGGGCTGTCTCTCTGTGTGCCTCTCAGACTGTCACTCCCTATCTCTGTGTCTCTGTCTCAGGCTGGCAGTTGGACTCCCTCTGTGTCTCTCAAACTGACAGTTTGTCTGTTTTTCTTCTGATCTAATCTCATATCCCCAGTCGGTCGTGTTGCCAGGCAGAGCAGAGACAACCTCGCTTATTATTGATTGCACCATGTGATAGGTGGAGCAGATTATGTATTGTCTACAATATACATATATTTGTAGCAGGGGCTACATATGTATATGGTATGTAATAATATCTGGATACAGCCCTATAGAAGAAAGTTAATTGTCCTCCATACATTTGAATAGTGTTTTTTTTGTGCAATGTGCTAACAAAAGCAGGAACAGAAAATGAGATGACACTCCACTGGACTTGTGCGAATAATAGTGCTGGTTTATTAAAGGATCGACGTTACGGACTTTCTTTGGCTCCTTATCAAGATACAGAACGGTGCAAAACAAAGCAATATATTGCTTGTTAAACCAGCACTATTATTCCCACAAGTCCACTGGCGCCCGTCTCATTCGGTGTTCCTGCCTGTGATCCTCAATCAATACGGAAGCCATGCCACCCATGGTAGTACTTGAAGAAACTGAGTGTGTTCCTATGCCCTATTTGGGGTAACAAAATGCCTAGCTTAACATTGTTGATATATGGAACAGTGTCTCCCCCCACCAGTGGGAGATTTGGCCATTACGGATTACCACAGGTGGTAGTGGGAACACAGGACTACGCTTCTGGGGTTCATACCCTACATATTATTTAGCAGTGCAGCGCCTCCATCTGCCGGAGGCTCCAGGGAACTGAAGATTACCTCCCACGGTAGAACCGATTACCTCTCCCCCCAGTAAGATCACACACCAGGCCGGAGGTATATGCAAACAGGAACGGTTTATTGTCTCTCTACAGACAGCACAGTACACGTCAGGTTCTACCCAAAACAGTCACTCTCAGCTACCACTGAAGGATGTTCTCTGGACCTTCAGTACAGGCCAAGGGCACCCGCAGCAGTCCCAGCCCTTCTCCACCCCTCTAGCAGAGGCAGAGGTATGGTCCACACTAACTCTTCCCCCGGAGGGAAGAGGACCAGAGAAAGCCCAATTGTAAGGATCTTGGCTGTGTGACCTGCCCCTCTCAAGTGGGTAGAGGCACTACTGAATTTGGGGCTGCCAGGAGGAGGGTCATGCCAGGCCTGATGTCACCGCCTCCCACTGTCACTCAAGTGCAGCTCCTCGGTGGGGGAAAACCCCATATCAACTACTGGCAGCCTGCTTGTACCAGGGCTTACTGCCAGGAGGGAAGCAGACTAGTAGCCACAGGTGGCATGGCTACATATATAATACACATGCTTTAGTAGTAGAAGGTAAAAATATGAGATGCTCTCACTTACTGCACCATCCAGTTGTATATAAATCAATTATACCTCATCAACCTCATCTAAAACTATCATGGAGTGGACTGACCTCTTAGCCCTGAAGCACTGGCACATCACAAATCTTACATTAAAGAAGATAGAGTATGAGGTTCTTCATTAAATTGTAATGAAGTCTAATACATTGGCTGCTAATTACTGTGGCTTGCTCTTTTTGAGTGACTGTCGTTTGCTCTCATTTTCCCATTAGTAAAACCCTAATTACATAAGGAAAGATGGATGACAGAATAAAATGAGTAGGGTACATTTAAATTTGTTCACAAAAAATGCAGGAGAAATATGATCTCACGCTGTAACATCACTCACTGCTCTCTGGAAGAATTGCTAATTGAATCTTATTAAATGATGAATTATTATGGGTTGTGTGATTGTGAACTATTTTGTTAGGAGATTACTTATTTTAAGCCACGTTAAAAAAAAACTGTTAATTGGGGGGGGGAACCCCTTTTCCCATTACCTTGATTACTCAAATCTAAATTTTGTGAGTCAAAATATTTCTAATATAACTAAATATGGATTTCTACTGAACTCCGTTTTCTGGAGATCTTTAATAACAATGAATGGTGTTTGGTTTTGTATATTCAGCTCCTGTTCTTCTCCACACATTGCAATTCTTTGTCGGGTGGGACGAGAGTAATGCAGTAATTGTAGTAATAATGTCACTGTTGCCTGTTCGTATCTTTGCAAAGTCCCAGGAGCCGTGACCTGTAGGTGGTGTGTCATAGGTTGAAATATTTCCAACAGAGTGTACAGATTTTCCAAAACCTCACGTCTCTTCTTCATGTATAAACATCAGAAAGACTCCCTCATATAAAGAGCACTCAATGCTGGAGTACAATGAATGGACTAACAGTGATCTACCAGATAAGTGCTGTTGATAGGTCAGCATCCTCTTGGGATCAACTCTGTTATACAAGTTATTTTCCCCTCTGAGCACCTGTTTTTTACATGATTACACATACAGTACATATATGGATGAGCGTTTTTTTCTCCTTTATAGATATTCATGTATAAACATGTAATTGAATAAATACTGTACTTTATGACATCAGCCTTTTAGGTAAAAAAATAAATATATAGTTTCATAGTCTAAAAAAAAAAAAGCGTTTCTTAGTCACTAACTTTAAAGGGTGAAATTAGATGCTCTGATACTATGATTCTGATGATAAAATACAGTATTGCTATGGATAGCTTTGCATGATATTGTGTATTATATGGTACAGTATAAAGGCAGTTATGATAACAGTTGAAATCTACCCCTTGCCCTATAGTCAGTGGTTCTTACTGTATTAATGTATACTGACCAACGAAACCTGTAAGCAGCGTAATAATGTGTATATAATAAAAATAAATAAAAGTAACAAAGTTGTAAGAGAGTAAAGCATAGGATTTATTGTAAATAGTGGGGCTCTTTTCATAGCAACACAAAAATTACCCCAATACTGCTTAAGTACTGAAAGTGAGGTGCTCACTAGGTAATACTACATGAATACAAAAGAAGGCTCGTTTCATAGCAATGTTGCAATATGTGCCATAGGCATTGAAACTTTCCAATACTGTAGTTTGCTTAATGCCTTGTGTTTTTCAGCAGTATTTTTGCTTTAATATTTAACTATTCTGTTAAATTATATAAACGCTCTTTGCCCGGCTCTAAGGAAGTTTACATCAGCTGTACTATATACATGGCAGTACTCAGTTTCTCAAACCTTGCCAGGACTGGGCGTGGAAAAGCAGATAGAATAAGGAATGGCGCCAGGAATTTTTTATATTACAAACGAGAGCTTCATTCACATCCGTTGATCATGCTCCACATACAAAACAGACTTCACTTCAGAAATTAACTAGTGGCAAATAATATGGTTACTCTGTGCTTCTTCCCTTGGTAGCTCTCACTCCTACAATTGGGAGGTGCTTGTGTCCCTTAGTATTGGTTAGATTGTCAATCCCCTGCATAACACCAATAATACCCCATCTCACGGGGGCCACAGTGGTGGGAGTACACTCGAGGATCAATATCCCGTCACTGTATGCTGCTTACCTCGCCCATGCATATTGGATCGGGACTTTACTAAAGCTCTTTCGGAGGGGCCTATCGTATTAAGCTCTGGAGCAACTACCCTGAGAACTCCTGCTAAGCACTTGCTCACACGCCTTTTCCAGAAATGAGAACTTTCCCTAACTGAAATCAATAAAGATGACAAGACATTCTTAGTACATATAACTATACACTTCCACATATTTACATGACTTACAGCGAGGCCCTCTCCAACTGCCACTCCCGAGGAACTTGGTTCTAGAACATTCAGGGAAGCTATATATATCCTTCCATCTACATCACTGATCACAAAACCTACTGGGGAGTGGCTATCCTTTCTGCAAGTCATCCTGCATCACATGATGGGGAGGGGACTAACCTGAGTGATCCCACACAGCTAACCCATTAAGGCTGTTAACCCCTTTTACTAACTAGTAGTACCCAAAGTGGGGTGGGAGGGTGGGGGGTTACATGCATTTATTTGCTAGTAGAGTCTATTATAAAAATGAGTATTAACTAGTATAAAATGTAGAGTCTAATTCCAATTAAGTTTGATTTTTAGTGATGAAGCATAATCTGCTCCAAAATACCTGTATTTCATTTATTGCATTTGACATGGGCCCAGATTTCTTGACTGGTGCAAAATGTTGGAGTAGCTTAAGGCTCATTCAAATCAACATTAATGTGGGAGAAGCCTGGGAACTGCTCAGTAAATCCAGAGGACCCAAACCGGTGAGATTCAGATGTTCCAGACCAGAAAAGTGCCGTCTCCTGTCGCTAACAATGAGTGTGAGTGCCCGATAATCAGCGAGGCTCTGAATATCAGGAAGCGTTAACTGGTCTAAGCCAATATGCCTTTGCTCGAAGGCCGTTCGGCCACCCTGGGCCATAGTGCAAGATTTACTAGAATTGAAGACTTTAGCACTTAAATGAAAGTTGGCTTTTCAGTTTTGCTGGCTTATTTTATTCCTGTCTTTCTCCAATTTACTGATTTCATGGCGGGCAGAATGTTTCAGGGCAGAAAATTAGTTCTTCAGTTTTGGCAGACAGAAGCAAAAAAAATATGGTGCTATTTGCATATATTATGCATCTCTAATAAGCTTCTAGATATGAATATTACTTCATTTGCATGGAAATTAACTTGTTAGATCAAGTATACAGAAATGTATTAATTTGCATATCCTTCATCTTATTTCACTTGAGATATATATATATATATATGTGTGTGTATGTATATTATGTATTTTTGTTTCATTTTAAACTTGTCAACATCTCAGACTTTTGGTGAATTGATTTACAAAATATTATTGCATCACAAAGTTTTATAAGGTTTTTGTACAGCAAAAATAGAATGTAAACCTCCAATAAATGCTACCAATTTTCTTTATTTTTTTTCCACTCTGGGAGCACGCAAGAGCTAAAACTTACAGTATCTGCTGCTGGACTCTATAGGTAGCCTGTGTGATAGAGGTTTTGCATACAGTATCTGCTGCCGGACTCTATAGGTAGCCTGTGTGATAGAGGTTTTGCATACAGTATCTGCTGCCGGACTCTATAGGTAGCCTGTGTGATAGAGGTTTTGCATGCAGTATCTGCTGCCGGACTCTATAGGTAGCCTGTGTGATAGAGGTTTTGCATACAGTATCTGCTGCCGGACTCCGGGTAGCCTGTGTGATAGAGGTTTTGCATACAGTATCTGCTGCCGGACTCCAGGTAGCCTGTGTGATAGAGGTTTTGCATGCAGTATCTGCTGCCGGACTCCAGGTAGCCTGTGTGATAGAGGCTTTGCATACAGTATCTGCTGCTGGACTCCAGGTAGCCTGTGTGATAGAGGTTTTGCATGCAGTATCTGCTGCTGGACTCCAGGTAGCCTGTGTGATAGAGGTTTTGCATACAGTATCTGCTGCCGGACTCCAGGTAGCCTGTGTGATAGAGGTTTTGCATACAGTATCTGCTGCCGGACTCCAGGTAGCCTGTGTGATAGAGGTTTTGCATGCAGTATCTGCTGCCGGACTCCAGGTAGCCTGTGTGATAGAGGTTTTGCATACAGTATCTGTTGCCGGACTCCAGGTAGCCTGTGTGATAGAGGCTTTGCATGCAGTATCTGCTGCCGGACTCCAGGTAGCCTGTGTGATAGAGGTTTTGCATACAGTATCTGCTGCCGGACTCCAGGTAGCCTGTGTGATAGAGGTTTTGCATACAGTATCTGCTGCCGGACCCCAGGTAGCCTGTGTGATAGAGGTTTTGCATGCAGTATCTGCTGCCGGACTCCAGGTAGCCTGTGTGATAGAGGTTTTGCATGCAGTATCTGCTGCCGGACTCCAGGTAGCCTGTGTGATAGAGGCTTTGCATACAGTATCTGCTGCCGGACTCCAGGTAGCCTGTGTGATAGAGGCTTTGCATACAGTACCTGCTGCTGGACTCCAGGTAGCCTGTGTGATAGAGGTTTTGCATACAGTATCTGCTGCCGGACTCCAGGTAGCCTGTGTGATAGAGGCTTTGCATACAGTATCTGCTGCCGGACTCCAGGTAGCCTGTGTGATAGAGGCTTTGCATGCAGTATCTGCTGCTGGACTCCAGGTAGCCTGTGTGATAGTGGTTTTGCATGCAGTATCTGCTGCCGGACTCCAGGTAGCCTGTGTGATAGAGGTTTTGCATACAGTATCTGCTGCCGGACTCCAGGTAGCCTGTGTGATAGAGGTTTTGCGTACAGTATCTGCTGCTGGACTCCAGGTAGCCTGTGTGATAGAGGTTTTGCGTACAGTATCTGCTTCCGGACTCCAGGTAGCCTGTGTGATAGAGGCTTTGCATACAGTATCTGCTGCCGGACTCCAGGTAGCCTGTGTGATAGAGGCTTTGCATACAGTATCTGCTGCTGGACTCCAGGTAGCCTGTGTGATAGAGGTTTTGCATGCAGTATCTGCTGCCGGACTCCAGGTAGCCTGTGTGATAGAGGTTTTGCATGCAGTACCTGCTGCCGGACTCCAGGTAGCCTGTGTGATAGAGGCTTTGCATACAGTATCTGCCGCCGGACTCCAGGTAGCCTGTGTGATAGAGGTTTTGCATACAGTACCTGCTGCTAGACTCCAGGTAGCCTGTGTGATAGAGGCTTTGCATACAGTATCTGCTGCCGGACTCCAGGTAGCCTGTGTGATAGAGGCTTTGCATACAGTATCTGCTTCCGGACTCCAGGTAGCCTGTGTGATAGAGGTTTTGCATACAGTATCTGCTGCCGGACTCCAGGTAGCCTGTGTGATAGAGGTTTTGCATACAGTACCTGCTGCCGGACTCCAGGTAGCCTGTGTGATAGAGGTTTTGCATGCAGTACCTGCTGCCGGACTCCAGGTAGCCTGTGTGATAGAGGCTTTGCATGCAGTATCTGCTGCTGGACTCCAGGTAGCCTGTGTGATAGAGGTTTTGCATACAGTATCTGCTGCCGGACTCCAGGTAGCCTGTGTGATAGAGGTTTTGCATACAGTACCTGCTGCCGGACTCCAGGTAGCCTGTGTGATAGAGGCTTTGCATGCAATATCTGCTGCTGGACTCCAGGTAGCCTGTGTGATAGTGGTTTTGCATGCAGTATCTGCTGCCGGACTCCAGGTAGCCTGTGTGATAGAGGTTTTGCATACAGTATCTGCTGCCGGACTCCAGGTAGCCTGTGTGATAGAGGTTTTGCATACAGTATCTGCTGCTGGACTCCAGGTAGCCTGTGTGATAGAGGTTTTGCGTACAGTATCTGCTTCCGGACTCCAGGTAGCCTGTGTGATAGAGGCTTTGCATACAGTATCTGCTGCCGGACTCCAGGTAGCCTGTGTGATAGAGGCTTTGCATACAGTATCTGCTGCTGGACTCCAGGTAGCCTGTGTGATAGAGGTTTTGCATGCAGTATCTGCTGCCGGACTCCAGGTAGCCTGTGTGATAGAGGTTTTGCATGCAGTACCTGCTGCCGGACTCCAGGTAGCCTGTGTGATAGAGGCTTTGCATACAGTATCTGCCGCCGGACTCCAGGTAGCCTGTGTGATAGAGGTTTTGCATACAGTACCTGCTGCTGGACTCCAGGTAGCCTGTGTGATAGAGGCTTTGCATACAGTATCTGCTGCCGGACTCCAGGTAGCCTGTGTGATAGAGGCTTTGCATACAGTATCTGCTTCCGGACTCCAGGTAGCCTGTGTGATAGAGGTTTTGCATACAGTATCTGCTGCCGGACTCCAGGTAGCCTGTGTGATAGAGGTTTTGCATACAGTACCTGCTGCCGGACTCCAGGTAGCCTGTGTGATAGAGGTTTTGCATGCAGTACCTGCTGCCGGACTCCAGGTAGCCTGTGTGATAGAGGCTTTGCATGCAGTATCTGCTGCTGGACTCCAGGTAGCCTGTGTGATAGAGGTTTTGCATACAGTATCTGCTGCCGGACTCCAGGTAGCCTGTGTGATAGAGGTTTTGCATACAGTACCTGCTGCCGGACTCCAGGTAGCCTGTGTGATAGAGGCTTTGCATGCAATATCTGCTGCTGGACTCCAGGTAGCCTGTGTGATAGAGGTTTTGCATGCAGTATCTGCTGCCGGACTCCAGGTAGCCTGTGTGATAGAGGTTTTGCATGCAGTATCTGCTGCCGGACTCCAGGTAGCCTGTGTGATAGAGGCTTTGCATACAGTACCTGCTGCCGGACTCCAGGTAGCCTGTGTGATAGAGGTTTTGCATACAGTATCTGCTGCCGGACTCCAGGTAGCCTGTGTGATAGAGGCTTTGCATACAGTACCTGCTGCCGGACTCCAGGTAGCCTGTGTGATAGAGGTTTTGCATACAGTACCTGCTGCCGGACTCCAGGTAGCCTGTGTGATAGAGGTTTTGCATACAGTACCTGCTGCCGGACTCCAGGTAGCCTGTGTGATAGAGGTTTTGCATACAGTATCTGCTGCTGGACTCCAGGTAGCCTGTGTGATAGAGGTTTTGCATGCAGTATCTGCTGCTGGACTCCAGGTAGCCTGTGTGATAGAGGCTTTGCATACAGTACCTTCTGCTGGACTCCAGGTAGCCTGTGTGATAGAGGCTTTGCATACAGTATCTGCTGCCGGACTCCAGGTAGCCTGTGTGATAGAGGTTTTGCATACAGTATCTGCTGCCGGACTCCAGGTAGCCTGTGTGATAGAGGTTTTGCATGCAGTATCTGCTGCTGGACTCCAGGTAGCCTGTGTGATAGTGGTTTTGCATACAGTACCTGCTGCCGGACTCCAGGTAGCCTGTGTGATAGAGGTTTTGCATACAGTATCTGCTGCTGGACTCCAGGAAGCCTGTGTGATAGAGGTTTTGCATACCTATTTCACATAGCAACCAGCTAACTTCAGGTCAATGATTCAGGCTCATCTTTTATCAGAACCTACTCTATAAAATCAAAGTTCCTAACAGACCAGCAAATTGAAATAGAAACCCAGGTTTGGCCCATTATCACAGCCTTAGGGTTAGTTGGCAGGTGACTCCTGGATCTCCGTCATACAGTGGGTCTGGTGCCAGTTGGGTGAATTTCCTAAAATAATGTGGGTTACTTATGTTGCTAGGACTGGTTTTCTGGCTACCAGTCTACCCTCACTGGCAGTAGTAAGCCCTGGTAAGAGCAGGCCTGCCAGTAGTAATCATGGGTTTTCCCCATTCCCTGCAGTACTCTGGTGACAGGGCGAGGAGGTGGAACTAGGCCTGAGCATATCCAATCCTGGATCAGTCCTGATGCCCTCCTCCTGGCTGTACTTAAGTGTGATTGCCGCCCAAATTGAGTAGTGCCTCTCCCCACTTGAGAGAGGCAGGTCACACAGCAGCGTGCCTGAGCATTGGGCCTTCTCTGTTCCTCTTCCCCTCGGGGGAGAGTGAGTGTGAACCTTTCCCCTGCCTCTGCTAGATTGTCAAGGAAGAGCTAGGACAGCTGCAGGGTCCCTTGACCCGTAGATCATGCCAAACTAACCTTATTTGTTTCTTTGAGGAGGTAAGTAGGAATTTAGACCAGGGTAATGCAGTTGATGTGGCCTACTTAGATTTTGCAAAGGCTTTTGATACAGTTTCACACAAGAGGTTGGTGTACAAAATAAAGAAAATTGGACTCAGTAATAATATATGCACCAGGATAGAAAACTGGTTGAAGGACAGACAACAGAGGGTTGTCATAAATGGAACTTTTTCAGGTTGGGCTAAAGTCGTGAGTGGAGTACCTCAGGGATCAGTACTGGGACCCCTGCTTTTTAACTTGTTTATTAATGACTTGAGGTTGGCATCGAGAGCAAAATCTCCATCTTTGCTGATGATACTAAATTGTGTAACGTAGTAGAATCAGAGCAGGATGTAATTTCTCTTCAGAAGGACTTGGAGAGACTGGAAACGTGGGCAGGTAAATTGCAGATGAGGTTTAATACAGATAAATGTAAGGTTATGCATTTGGGATGCAAGAATAAAAAGGCGAATTACAAATTAAATTGGGGGAATCCTTGATGGAGAAGGATTTAGGAGTGCTTGTAGACAGCTGGCTTAGCAATAGTGCCCAAAGTCATGCAGTAGCTGCAAAGGCAAACATGATCTTATCTTGCATCAAACGAGCAATGGATGGAAGGGAAGTAAACATAATTATGCCCCTTTACAAAGCATTATTAAGACCTCACCTTGAATATGGAGTACAATTTTGGGCACCAATCCTAAAAAAAGACATTATGGAACTAGAGAGACTGCAGAGAAGAGCCACCAAATTAATAAAGGGGATGGACAATCTAACTTATGAGGAGAGGCTAGCTAAATTAGAATTTTTGACATTAGAAAAGAGGCGTCTAAGAGGGGATGATAACTATATACAAATATATTCGGGGACAGTACAAGGAGCTTTCAAAATAACTATTCATGCCACGGGCAGCACAAAGGACTCGGGCCATCCCTTAAGCATGGAGGAAAGGAAATTTCACCAGCAACAAAGGAAAGGGTTCTTTACAGTAAGGGCAGTTACAGTAAGGGCAGTTCAAATGTGAAATTCATTACCAATGGAGACTGTGTTGGCAGATACAATAGATTTGTTCAAAAAAAGGTTGGACATCTTTTTAGATGGGAAAGGTATACAGGGATATACCAAATAAGTATACATGGGAAGGATGTTGATCCAGGGATTAATCCGATTGCCAATTCTTGGAGTCAGGAAGGAATTAATTTTTCCCCTTATGAGTTATCTTTGGATGATATGACTCTGGGGTTGTGTGTTTGCCTTCCTCTGGATCAATATACTGTAAGTACGGATATAGGATAAAGTATCTGTCGTCTAAATTTAGCATAGGTTGAACTTAATGGACGTACGTCTTTTTTCAACTTCATCTACTATGTAACTATGTAACTATATAGTGGTTGTCCAGGGACCATCCTACAGCTGGGTAGCCGACTCAGAGACTGCAATTGGGCAGGCCACAGCTGTGCTTGTGAGTGTGGACCCCAATAAAACCGTTCCTGTTCATATACCTCCTGCCTGGTGTGTGATCTTACTGGGGAAGGAGAGGAAGTATTTGTATAGTAGGAGATCGCCTCCATATATCTGGAGCCTGCGGCAGATGGAGGCGCTGCACTGCTAGAGAACCACGTGGGGTATGTACCCCAGAAACCTGTGCTGTGTCCCCACAACCGTCGGCGGACGACTCAGTCCTCCTGCTTACCAACAGGTACAGTAGCATGCACCACACACGCTGTAATGGCCAAATCTCCCACCGGGTGAGGGAAACACCGTTACACTTATATATTTATTCAGGCAACTTAACCTTTTCAGTGCTGATGAGACTTGTAACTAGTAATTGCTAGACCGTTCAGCACTGAAGAGGTTAATTGCAGCAGATGTTAGAAGCTTGCAGCATTTCTTCGCCCCAAGTCAAACACGTCACTTTGGCGCCCACATACATTTGGCAATTTAGGAGCATTATTGGCGCATTTTGCGTTTCGCTGTGCAATGCATCATGGACTTCGCTGCAGCGTTTGTGCCGTGCGTGCCGGTCGCTTTGTGGCGAGAGTTACACTAGGAGGTGTTAGGAAGGCGTTACGTGACGCGGATTGTAATGAGATGTTATCAGTGACTTTGTTGGGAAAGATATGCCTGCCCGAGGTGACGTTCACTTTCTTCCGTAAGAATCGGCGCTTTATGTAAGAAACTGGAGCGACAAGTGTGGTAAATATGATGCAATTTGGGAGCAAAGTTGGTGCGATGCATCAAGACACGTTTTTGGTGCTGATACGTAGGATATAGGAAAATGTAATGAAGCCCCATAGCAAGCCATATTACAAAGACATTATCCAAACGTTGTACTGTACAATATATCCCTCAGTTATTTCTTCCATGACATAGAACAGCGGTGCGCAACCCCCCCCCCCCGCGCCTGCGCCCCCCCTACCTGCTCCCTCCTTGGTCGCCCCTCCCCCCCCCTCGCATCTAATGATGCGACAAATGACACTGTGGGGTCATGTGACCCGCGGTATCATTTGACGTCACGTCTCCATGGCAACGGGCGCCATTTGATGCCGCGTTGTCATAGAGACGCGTGACCAGAGCCTGGTAATTAAGTATACAGAGGCCTCGCGCGCTCAGCGCGGGGCCTTTGTAAACACTGCGCCCCCCAGTTTGCGCACTTCTGACATAGTAGCAGAAATTTAGGTTGTGAAACCATATTTTCCTCAAGAAAATAACCGATAGTGTAGTTGCTAAAATGCACCGGCTTTGCATCAAAGTAACAGCTTTGACCTAATTTGGCTTGCAAATTTCTCTTTTCTGTAGTTCTAATTAGCCTTTTTATTCCCAGTATACTGTATAAAGCTCATACTTTGTCATATCACATCAAATACCAATTAACATGTATCTACTGTGCTTCCAGTATGTGCCAATCTCTCACACAGCTCCATCCCAAAGCTACACTTTGTATAAATTTGTAACACATTCATACGCCTCGCTTACTCGTTACGACCTCTGGCCTTGTAGATTATGTAATATTTTTTTTATATTGGATTTGCAAGTCAGATTTGTAATTCTTGGAGGAGCAAATTTAATGAGAATCTGTCCAGAACAGAACTGCTCAGGTTTTCAAGATATCCCTGCTTCAGCACAGGGTGTGCTGTCTTCGACTGAGCCACTGATTGAGCCACCTGTGCTGATGCAGGGATATCCTGAAAATCATACCTGTTGGTGGCCCTTGAGGACTGGAGTTGCCCACACTGGTTCCAGAAGAAGAATGTTATTTTGATAAAACCTATTTTAAGGTGCACCCTTGCAAGGGCTCCACAAAATATTTTTTGGATAGTATCAGTGGATATTTAACTTTTTGTGACGCCATAAATTAAGAGTCATAGGGTCAAGATGTAATATGTTGTTGGGTTTCTATCTAAACAGAAAAGTTCAAGAAAAGCATTCTCCAGGTCCCTCACACAATCACACAAAGCGAAGGTGCCTTGATACACGGACACAAGAGAAGCAGGTTCCAAAGATGGCGTCGTTTAAATGTAAGGCTAAATCAGCCATGGTTTGACTTGATATATTTCTGGACACAGACATGGGCGTGGAGCCTGGTAACCGTGTCCAACATACCACAATCACCTTTTACTAGGAAATCAACATTACTGCAAATACATATATATATTTAGAAAGAAAATAAGTCGCAGGTATTTGGGAATGAAGCAAATACAGTGACATGTGGAGCAACATCTCAATTATTATTATTTATTTTTAACGAATCTACCTTTTTGTTTTACCTTCGGAAATGGAGAGGGAGTTCCATGTTTGCAAGCAGAAAATACCACGGGGCTTTTTACCCGGGCGGCGAGAGTGCGAAAACATGGAGAATCCGCTAGAAATGTCACTTGTATTGTGTCGAGCACAGTGTCTGGACAGTATTCTCTGCGTTTGTGAAGAAATATAATTATCCCCAATTTTATTTAGTAAGTTCTTTGATGTTTATATTTTTTGCCTTGGCATTTCAATTCTCCCCCATGTGTCACGTGTTCCCTCTATTCTGGCTGTATGCCACAATGTCCCTATGACAACATCAGCAGAGTGCAGGATGTATTGTACCCTGTCAAAGGACGTAGTCAGGGAATTGGAAGACACAATCTCTAGGCCAAGGGGCTCAACTCCAGTCTTCAACCCCCCCCCCCCCCCCCCCTCCCACCAGGTCAGGTTTTCAGGATATCCCTGCTTTAACAGGTGTCTCAATCAGTCTCTGCTTCAGCACAGGTGGCTCAGTCTTAGACTGAGCCTCTGATTGAGCCACCTGTGCTGAAGCTCGGATAACCTGAAAACCTGACGGGGGGAGGGGGCTTGAGGACTGGAGTTCAGTACCCCTGCTCTAGGCAAGGCTTAGGCCGTGATTATACAGGAAACCGCACGTGGCGCCACGCGCCTGAACAACAACTTAAAAAACAAGAGCAGCGTGTCACGCTGTGCTCACCACAAACCAGACGGGACCCCGGTGCTGAGGTGGGAAGGATATTACGCCACCCACAGCCACGAGAGTACGTCTTGAGTGTAGAGTAGTCTTGGCTATCCGGGCCGGGGCAGGAGAGGTACGGGTAGTCGTAGGTACTGTTAGCCAAGTTCGGGGTTAGAGAGAGGAACATAGTCGTTTTACCGTAAGCCAAGGTCGGGAGCGGAGTAGTCGATGCCGTAAGCCAAGGTCGGGAGCGGAGTAGTCGATGCCGTAAGCCAAGGTCGGGTGCCAGAGGTTCGGAGTAGTCGTGCCTTTAATAGGCTGGAGCGTGCATCAGTGTGTGGCCGCGCCTCAGAGCGAGTGGCCGGGGGCGCGCCCAGAGCCGGCACTATTTGGAGGATGCGGGCGTGCGCGCGCGCGCCTTAGTGCGGCGGCGAACGGGCGGCCTGGAGGGAGGCTGATTGGCGGCGCGGGGGGACCTGGCGATGGTGCCGGTGAGTGGGGAGCACGCCGAGGGCGGCGTGACTCCACGGGTGTTACACAGCGGACATACCTGCTGCGGCGTGCGCATTGCGTGGAGCTGCAGGGCGGATGTCTCCTGGCGCGAACTGCAGATTTGTTCTTGGCTGGCAACGGCCGCGTCACGTGAGCGGTTCCAGCCAATGAGGGCGAACCGCTCACGGCCACGCCTCCTTGCCTGCTCTCCAGTATAATCACTGTGCTGCTCGGCGGCAGCACTGAGTGACATCACAGAAATACACTGACATCATACTAAAGGAAGTAGTTAGAGGAACATCCTCACGTGTTTTGGGTTTCTGTGGGAACAACTCAATCAATTTACTGTTGACAAAATATTCCTAAGTGTTTATACAGAAGAATATACTTAGTCCCCAGCACACAAAAGGGAAAACAAAACCCCCAAAATCGGGGAAACTGCCTGAGACCTGAGGGTTTTTTGTTTTATTGTCTCTATTTGATCTTAAACACAGACAGAAATCATTGTTTTGCCATCATTTTGGCTACTCAGGACCACATAACCGTATATTTATATACAGTAGCATCCAACTAGGGGCCTATAATGTCCAAAGCAGCGGGTTGGGGTGTTGTTTACCCCCAAATCACCATTTAGGTCAGTGGGGGGGGGGGTCTTTGACTGAAAACCTCCTGAACAGACGCTTCGGTGTACGTAGAATAACGCCCTAAATACGGATTCTGGAAGAGGAGGGAGACTCTGTTAGGCAGTGCTCACTTAAAGAATAATAATTTTTTTTTTTTTACTTGAGTTTGTTGAGGAAGTTTCATATATTATAAAATAAGGGGTACAGAAAGTGGAAAGGGAATACAAAACAAAGAGGGGAAGTCTGTCCAAATAGGCTTAAATTATCATTAAAGTACAATATTTCTGGCATCTTGTTTAAGCCATAATTACCCATGTACAGAAATTGGAACGAGCAGCAGAAGGGGCACAAGGATCAAAAGAATACTTGTAATTTTGCTTAAATAGATAAATATAATTGAATATCTAGTTCTGAATTTGACGGACTTTTATATAGATTTGTTAACTTTTTACAATAATGCAATAGAGAGTTTGCACAGCACTTCTGTTTGCCAGAGAGGGCAGTGGCCCATGAATAAGGCCCCGCTCCCTCAGTCAGCGCACCCGCACTGCAGACAGGCGGCGCGCTGACAGACACAGACCGCGATCTGCGGTCTGTAGGGAGCGGGACGGGAGTGGGAGGGGTGCGTGGCTTGAGCGGAGGGACCCGTTACTTCCCCCTCCCTCCACGGGCTCGGGCTGCAGGCTGCTGTAAGGTAAGCAGCCCCCTCCCCCTTCTGCCACAAAAAACACACACACACACACACTGCCTGATGACAGCTCCCGCCCCCGCCGCTGATTGGCTCATCAGCGCACCACGTGACGCGTTGCCGCTCGGGATCACCATTTTCTTGAATCCCGTGGCGGCTGACGCGTCACAGCGCGTAGTGAGCCGTCAGCGAGGGGGGACTGGGACCGGCTCTGGAGGATTCCCCTGCTGGTGGGGAACGCTCACGCGGCCGTCCGCGCCGCCGGGCGCAGCGGGTCCCAGCCCTAAGACTCAAAACGAAGGATTGAAACTGACCACAAATTAAAAGATAATCTTTTAATCTTTTAATCATCAAAACTTTTTTTTGAAGTGTGTGTGTATATATATATTTATTTTTTAACTTTAAATGTTTCCTGGGTAACCTGATGCTTTGGAGAGTGAAAGCGTAAAAATAAAGGCCAGAATCTCCAAGCCTCCATCTTGTCAGGGACACCATTTCTGCCTGATAGTATGGGGGTTTTTTTATGGATGACTTTTTTGTGATCATTTCTTCCACAGGCAAAGTTTCCCCTTCAGTTTTTCATTTTCGTTTGGAAGTAATTATAATCCCAGAAGCTGCAGGAGAACGAGCGATTCAAAAGATAGAGACACATAATGTTCCATTTGACAAGAAGAACAGAACTCAAAGAAGGAAAATGTTCACTTAAATGGGGATGAAATATTCATAAGAGAATTGGTAACGTAACTGTCCTATTTGTTTGGTGTGGGGGATAGGACAGTGGTTTCACTGAAACCCCCCACATCCATCATGTCTGCACTTAAACAGGGCCGGCCTTACCTTTGGCGGGCCCAAGGCAGCGTGCCAACAGCGGGCCCCTCCTCCTGCAGTGTCATGACGTCACGGCGTAATGATGTCACGTTGTCAGGGCAACGCTTGCCCAGCTACAGACACCCCCTCCCTACCTTGGGGTGAGCAGCGGTACGATCCTGCGCCAGTTTGGGGGCTCTCCTCTCTCTCGTTGGGCGGAATTTGTATCCTGGCGCCGACGGGGGGCGGGAGCGCGGGACCCCTGAAGGCGCAGGGTCCAAGGCAACCACCGTGCCCAATGGCTGGCCCTGATTCCATGGCATAGATCCTCAAAACTCCGCTAAATACTTAACGATCTGTTAACTTCAGTTAACGTATCGCTAAGTGCTAACGGGATCTTTGTTTTGTTTTTGTTTCAATCTTTTTTATTCACCCTGGCCCCCCCATCCTCTCATCATCTCACCCTGGCCATCTCACCCTCCATCCTCTCATCATCTCACCCTGGCCATCCCATCCTCTCACCATCTCACCCTCCATCCTCTCATCATCTCACCCTGGCCCCCCCCATCCTCTCACCATCTCACCCTCCATCCTCTCATCATCTCACCCTGGCCCCCCCATCCTCTCATCATCTCACCCTGGCCCCCCCATCCTCTCACCATCTCACCCCCATCCTCTCACCATCTCACCCTGCCCCTCAAATTGTGTCCTTACCTTATTTCCAGGAAGGACACAGACTTCTCTGGGCCGCCGGGGTGTGGGCTCCGCCCCCGCTGTCCTCTGATTGGCTCTCCGCTCCTCCAATCAGGGACAAGCTGCACAGACTCACGAGTTCTCCTGCCCGGTCACTGTCCGCCCCCGCCTCCAATCTCAGTACTAGTCTCAGCACTGCCTGCCGTCGCGCCGCCCTCTCGCTAGCGCTGCCCGCCCCCGCCTCCAGTCTCAGTACTAGTCTCAGCACTGCCTGCCGTCGCGCCGCCCTCTCGCTAGCGCTGCCAGCCCTCCACCGCCGCAATAATGGGAATACCGGACACATATGTGTCCGGTGTTACCTCCGACTTTATACCGGACAGGCAACTGAATTACCGGCCTGTCCGGGTGAAAACCGGACACCTGGCAACCCTACCTGTAACGGCGCCGATCCCCAGAGCGCCGGTATAGTGACTGCAGGGATTTAACGTTATGTTAGTTAGGTCAGAGATAAAGGTGGCGTTACCCGCACCCAGGCCCTGATATAGGGCTGTTCCGGGGTCTGGCTCAGTGGAAGATCATGTTGTTGGTTACGGGGTTCTTTTCCTCTCCTGTCTCCTCGTTTCTTAGTTTAATGAAACACCTATCCCGGGTCTGCGTGGGAGTAACGCGCCTTCGGGCGAGGCCGGCTCAGCACTATGTTGGTGCTAACACAAGGCAGCGCTGACTTCCCATGGCGCTAATCCTATGCTAATGAGATAACCAGTGACCGCTGGTTTTGCATGTATTTATTTTTGGGGATACCCAGGAAAGCTTGCGGACGTTGCCTATTTAAGCCCAGATTTAACTGACCTTTGGGTATTTACCCCGATGAAGGGTTTTTGTGCAATAAAGTGGTAAAGTTACCCCAGCACTTCATCTAACGGTATTCTATTGCGTTCTTCTGTTGTTAGACTGCATGTGTTCTCCGTGCAGTGTACAGTATAGCTGTACTTATTTTATGATGATAATTAGATTAAAATGTTGAATGCAGAAGTAATAACCCTCCAAGCGCAGAGTAAAGAAACAAGCTGTTTTCTGGTATGTTTTTGTGTTTAATGATGTCACATTCCTTGTGAAATCCCACTTTCCACTTAGAGTGTAAGCTCTTCGGGGCAGGGTCCCTTTTCCTAATGTTACTTTTATGTCTCAAGCTCTTATTCCCATTGTGTGTTATATTATTATGGAACGTGTATTTCTGCTGTGACGCGCTGTGTACCTGGATGGCGCCATACATACATGCATACTGTACATACATACATGCATACTGTACATACATACATGCATACTGTACATACATACATGCATACTGTACATACATACATGCATACTGTACATACATACATGCATACTGTACATACATACATACATGCATACTGTGCATACATACATGCATACTGTATATACATACATGCATACTGTACATACATACATGCATACTGTACATACATACATGCATACTGTACATACATACATACATGCATAATGTACATACATACATACATGCATACTGTACATACATACATGCATACTGTACATACATACATACATGCATAATGTACATACATGCATACTGTACATACATACATGCATACTGTACATACATACATACATGCATACTGTACATACTGTACATGCATACTGTACATACATACATACATGCTAGATTTGTTAACCTTTTATCTGTAAATGGGGCTGGCGATTCATTGCATATACATGCACTGTATTAGGGGCGGCCAGCTCCAGTCCTCAAGAGCTACCAACAGGTCAGGTTTTCAGGATATCCCTGCTTCAGCACAGGTGGCTCTAACTGAGTCACTGATTGAGCCACCTGTGCTGAAGGTGGGATAGCCTGAAAACCTGACCTGTTCATGGCTCTTGAGGACTGGAGTTGGCTACCCCGGCACTGAATGCCCTTCTCACAGAGGAGTACAACATGACAGAGAGATATTGTAATAAATATACCTGCCCGAACACTTGTTAGGGGGCTGATTGTTTTAGTAAAACACACTGGGCCCTTAATCAAAATCTCGAGTTGCCAAACTGATGCAAATATGGGAACACAAAATGTAATGCAAAGCACCGCTCGTCTTTTCTCGGCTGTGTTTGCTCCTGCCTTGCTAATTGCCCTCCTTGCTTTTCGGGGGGGTCCACTGCACATGTTCTGTTCCCTTTCATTGAGCGCTTCGCTTGTCTCTGTCCCTAGGATACGCCGTTCAAGCTTCCCCTGAAGAAATGTTCGGTGGTGGGGAACGGGGGGATCCTGAAGAACAGCGGCTGTGGAAAACAGATAGATCAGGCGGACTTTGTCATGCGGTAAGGCAGAGTACCCTCCTCCGTCCTTTACTAACCCCTGGGGCGCCGGGAAGACCTCTGCGGCATTTCTCTGCATTGCATCTCCCTCCCTCCTGGGAGTGCTGCGCTACTCACTGTGCTGGTGTTGTTCCTGGCAGCAGTGCATTGATTTGCTATGTTCCTGCTTCTCACCTGGCAGCAGTTCATGTTCTGCGTCTCCGCGCACATTCAGCTTACCTTCGCGCGCGTCCAGCTTACCTTCACACACGTTCAGCTTACCTTCACACACGTTCAGCTTACCTTCGCACACGTTCTTCGTGTCTTCGCACACATTCAGCTTACCTTCGCACACGTTCATCTTACCTTCACACACGTTCAGCTTACCTTCGCACACGTTCTTCGTGTCTTCGCACACGTTCAGCTTACCTTCGCACACGTTCAGCTTACCTTCGCACACGTTCAGCTTACCTTCTCACACGTTCAGCTTACCTTCGCACACGTTCAGCTTACCTTCGCACACGTTCAGCTTACCTTCGCACACGTTCAGCTTACCTTCGCACACGTTCAGCTTACCTTCGCACACGTTCAGCTTACCTTCGCACACGTTCAGCTTACCTTCGCACACGTTCATTTTACCTTCGCGCACGTTCAGCTTACCTTCGCGCACGTTCAGCTTACCTTCGCGCACGTTCAGCTTACCTTCACGCACGTTCAGCTTACCTTCACGCACGTTCAGCTTACCTTCACGCACGTTCAGCTTACCTTCACGCACGTTCAGCTTACCTTCACACACGTTCAGCTTACCTTCGCACGCGTTCCGCTTACCTTCGCACGCGTTCAGCTTACCTTCGCACACGTTCAGCTTACCTTCGCACACGTTCAGCTTACCTTCGCACACGTTCCGCTTACCTTCGCACGTTCAGCTTACCTTCGCGCACGTTCAGCTTACCTTCGCACACGTACAGTTTACCTTCGCACACGTTCAGCTTACCTTCGCACACGTTCAGTTTACCTTCGCACACGTTCAGCTTACCTTCGCACACGTTCAGCTTACCTTCGCACACGTTCTTCGTGTCTTCGCACACATTCAGCTTACCTTCGCACGCGTTCAGCTTACCTTCGCACACGTTCTTCGTGTCTTCGCACACGTTCAGCTTACCTTCGCACGCGTTCAGCTTACCTTCACACACGTTCAGTTTACCTTCGCGCACGTTCAGCTTACCTTCGCACGCGTTCAGCTTACCTTCGCACACGTTCAGCTTACCTTCGCACGCGTTCAGCTTACCTTCGCGCGCGTTCAGCTTACCTTCGCGCACGTTCAGCTTACCTTCGCGCACGTTCAGCTTACCTTCGCGCACGTTCAGCTTACCTTCGCGCACGTTCAGCTTACCTTCGCACACGTTCAGCTTACCTTCGCACACGTTCTTCGTGTCTTCGCACACGTTCAGCTTACCTTCGCACGCGTTCAGCTTACCTTCGCACACGTTCAGCTTACCTTCACACACGTTCAGCTTACCTTCGCACACGTTCAGCTTACCTTCGCACACGTTCAGCTTACCTTCACACACGTTCTTCGTGTCTTCGCACACGTTCAGCTTACCTTCGCACACGTTCAGCTTACCTTCGCGCACGTTCAGCTTACCTTCGCACACATTCAGCTTACCTTCGCACACGTTCAGCTTACCTTCGCACACGTTCTTCGTGTCTTCGCACACGTTCAGCTTACCTTCGCACACGTTCAGCTTACCTTCGCACACGTTCCGCTTACCTTCGCACACGTTCAGCTTACCTTCGCACACGTTCAGCTTACCTTCGCACACGTTCAGCTTACCTTCGCACACGTTCAGCTTACCTTCGCACGCGTTCAGCTTACCTTCGCACACGTTCTTCGTGTCTTCGCACACGTTCAGCTTACCTTCGCGCACGTTCAGCTTACCTTCGCACACGTTCAGCTTACCTTCGCGCGCGTTCAGCTTACCTTCGCGCACGTTCAGCTTACCTTCGCACACGTTCCGCTTACCTTCGCACACGTTCCGCTTACCTTCGCACACGTTCCGCTTACCTTCGCACACGTTCCGCTTACCTTCGCACACGTTCTTCGTGTCTTCGCGCACGTTCTTCGTGTCTTCGCGCACGTTCTTCGTGTCTTCGTGCACGTTCAGCTTCTCGGAGCTCCGTGTCCCCGAGAAGAGAACGCAACGTAGCAAGATAATCGGAGAATGCCCTAACCCCCGTTTACACTCTCACTCACCTCTGTTACACAGCACACAGAAGGCTACCTGAGGGTGTAACCCAGGGGTGACCAACTTCAGTCGTCAAGAGTCACCAACAGGTCAGGTTTTCAGGATATCCCTGCTTCAGCACAGGTGGCTTAATCAGTGGCTCAGTCGAAGACTGAGCCACTGATTGCGCCACCTGTGCTGAAGCAGAGATATTCTTTAAAAGCCTGAGCTACTGATTGAGCCACCTTAGGGATAGCCTGAAAACCTGGCCTGTTGGTGTCCCTTGACGACTGAAGTTGGCCACCCCTGATCTATACTAAAGGACTGGAGCAGCAAAGGAGAATATACATTTTTAAAATAAACTAAAGCCCCACCGCTGCCTTAAAGCTCGCCTGTAACTAACACTGGCAGGAGGAAGCAGTGTCAGCCCTCGTTACAGTATATGTACAGAGAAACTACCAGGGGAATGTCCCTATAATGACAAGATGTAACTGATACAGAGGGAGGATCTGTCTCCCGCCCTCAGGGTTTCATTATCCTCATATACTGACGTGCATTGGAGTGGAATATATACTGAAGGATGTATTTACTATCCGGCCCTGGCATCAATAATGCAGGCGAATGACAAACCATTTTAAATTGAGTGAGTGACATATGGGAGGGAGTGAGAGGGGGACATTTGAGAGGGAGTGATATGGGAACAACAGAGTGGGTGACATGGGGGGGGATAAGGGTGGAGAGGAAGTGACATATATACACACACACACACACACACAAATTTGGTCAGACATACTGTATATAGATGTACTGTAGCACTGTTCCTCCCCCCCCCCCCCCCCCCGTTCCCCTCTGGGAGATTTGTCCCTTGCTCCCAGTGGTGTGGTGCTTTGTATCTGTTGCTTCCAGGAGCTTCCGCGATGTTGTAGGGAACAGGACAGGTTTTTGGTTGTCATCAGGCTGTGTTCTACTCAGCCTCCATCCACAGCAGGCTCCAACTTAGCTAGAGACAGTCCCCACTGTGAAATACATTGTGCATACCCCCACCCAATAGACTGTAGACTTCGGCAGAGGTATATAAAACAGGGTCTTCTTTATTCATCCACTGCCGATGATATTACAGCGATGTAGTCACTGGGGCAGATCCCAAGCTTCTGGATGCACCTGGGCTCTCTATCATAATTGAGGCCTCTCCTGCCTGCGTGGTATTTCTCCTCAGCCCCCTGAGCGCCCGTCTCAATCCCTTGAGGGAGAGACTAGAACTGACTATAAATTGGAATGGCTTCCTCTCTAGCACAGATAGGGAGGGCACAAGGTCTGCACCCGGATTGTGCTGCACACAGACCCAGTTCCACCTCCACCCCTGTCACTCAGAGAGGCTGCCCGAAGGTGGGGGAAACCCAGGAGTATGCCTGACAATGCTTTGGACTTACTAAGACTGACATGTCAGGCAGGGCAGACAAGTAGCCAGGACTGGCATGGCTTTATACACACACATATATATATATATATACTGCATATATTCTTACCTATATATGCAGCACACACATAAACAGACACATATCTCTCATACACAGGACAGAAGTCAGCGGTGCAGGCTGGGTGTTGATGTTCACAATGCTTACAGAGGAGTTTGGAGGTAATATTAAAATATAGCTGCTTTGTATCTACAGGTGCAACCTGCCTCCTTTGTCCAGCGAATACACTAAGGATGTTGGATCCAAAACCCAACTGGTGACCGCTAATCCCTCCATAATTGATAAAAGGTAAATACACACCTATATATATATATTATATTAGAAGAATCACTTTACGAAGCATTGTACTCCGCTGTGATTGTATTAGATGGATATTTCCCATTGCGTTTAGTAACCGTGGTTATTGCTGTCATTCAGACATCATGTTAAAGTGCTATTGGTAAGCAATTCTGGGCTCCGAAAATGGAAAAGCAAAATCTACTGTAATTTCTCATCTCTTCCTGATTGTCCCGGTATCAAAGTCCGAACCCAATATTCACAGACTATATTTTCTGTTTTATTTTCTGTCTTTTCGCTCCAAAAAAAACCCAGTTCTGTCCCGTCTTATTGTTCCAGAGGGGAAAAAACTTTGACAACTGGATATTTAATGGACAAATCCAACAGGCTGTTTCCCTGGTTAACTGCAGTAAAACACGGAGACATGCTTGTCTGTTGAAATGTGCAATTTGTTGCAAACCTTGAGATAACACTGAAGGACGGGCTATAAATATGTCAGAGGTTTCCAGGGAATGAATGGTTCTTAGTGGCAACGATTTCCTGTTTCCGAGTTCTTTCCAAGTCATTTGGCGGGCACGACTTTTATACAGAACAATGTCCTCAATTTCTCAAAACCTCAATAATGATATTTAATGTATGTAACTGATCCGGTGTGTGTGTGTGTGTGTGTGTGTGTAGCAGGATGGGGAATGGCAGGGGGGGGGGGGGTTACACTTCTATAACGGGGCAGTACCTCCTAGGACCAAAGAGATCTATGGCCCCGACCATGGGGCCTTCGCCCACGCGGAGGCGGGCGGAGGCTGTGGGTAAGCGGGTGCTTTCCCTGGCCGTGGTGGACGGGCCGTTGAGGGCGTGCTCTTGGGGCGTCACGGAGCTGGAACCGCTCACGTGACCCGTGTCTCGCGCCAAGAAATCAGTTTCAACTGATTCCTTGCGCAGTGCGCGCCCCCTCCTGCTTCCGCCCGCATGCGCCCGCACGGTCTATGGGCGCAATAAATGCCTTAAGACAATCTGATCGCGCCCCGTGCGGATGCTTCCGCGCGGTCTCCCGCGCCATGGACTCGGCCAAATGGCAGTAGCATGTTTAAAAAGGTGATGGACGCCTTTAAAAAAATGAGAAACAAATTATTTGCTTTGTTTTTTACCATTTCATCTCTTAACACACACATTCCCAGCACGCTCCAACTCCAAACACCCACCACATTATATACATATATATTTATGTCAAAAAGAGTGCTACTGAGCCGTGGCCAATGTATACAAACAAAAGACACGGGTGCCCAATGCTACTTCCAATTGACAAAACATATAAAGTAATAAGTATAAAGTATAAATACTTCAATGATAACATTAATTACTTGGTTATTTAGTTAAACCCTTTGGCCAAAGTGTTATAATCCTGCATACCAACGTCACGGTATAACCAAATGAATGCCGTTCCTAACACTAAACTGGTTCTGCCATTTGCTGAATGGACAGGACTCACTGTAGTTGCTTCCCCTCATACAGAGGTAAAAGGGAGGGTTCACAGTATTAGTGTTAGGCATTTGTGGGTATACCTTGACGTTGGTATTCAGGCTTATAACGCTTTGGCCAAAGGGTTTAACCATGGGGGGGGATACCGAGCAGAGCACCCCGCTTAAGGCCCACTGGGAAGTGAACGCAGCTTCCTGCCCAGTTGCCACAGCGTGGGTGTACTCTGCTCGGATACGGGAGCGCACCAGCACCCGGAATAAGGCCTGGCACGTGAGGGATACCTCCCCAGCCAAACGCTGCTTCCTGGACTTATAAATAGCCAGTTTGGCTAATGCCAGGAGCAGGTTGACGACGAGATCCCTGGCCCTAGTGTTCCGGGATAATGGGCGCCCAAAAATAAATAGGTGCGGGGAGAAATGCAACCAGAACTGCAGGAGGAGGCCCCTCAAGAATGACATGAGGGGCTGCAGTCTGGCACAAGTAAAATAAATATGGAACACGGACTCCCTTGTGCCACAAAATGGGCGTGTGGCTGGGGAGTCCGTGAAGTGGGAAAGATACTCTCCCGTGCTCGTGCACCATGGAGGATTCTCCAACTCAGGTCCCCGGTGGGACGGGGAACTAACAACAATAGAAACACACAATGAAATACTGCTACTTACAAATGGTAATGGTGAAATACAATGAAATAACTAAAAACAATAATGCACGTTAAGCACCATTCTATTGCCTCAATTGTGTGCGAAGATAAATAAATACAGGTCATAGTTCTGGCTGATTCTATAACAGACTCCGTTCTAAAGTATTCCCCTTAATAAGCAGCTGCAAAAGTCATGTGAATTTAAGCTGCAAAGCTACGGGGTGGATTTGGATAGGATTTTTGCTATTTTAGATCTTTTACAAGTCAAAATCATCAAAGACTTACAGCAACTTATTGTAAATATAATTATGTGTGAGTGACAGTAATGATACCCAGAATTAATAATGTCTTTTTTTACACGAGTGCGTTGACACCAAACATCTGTTTTCCTGAAGAGAGCAAAATGTCTCTCACAAGAGCTACACATTCTAATAAAGTGTCCCTCAGTCCCTGAGTCACTGAGTCCCCAAGTGAGTCCCTGAGTCACTGAATCCCCAAGTGAGTCACTGAGTCCCTGAGTACCTGAAACAATGCTTATGATGCAGACTTATACAGATAGCTGCTTATCAATAGAAATTGTGCGAAATTACACAAATTTGATTAGAAATTTCAAGAACGGTTCAGAACAGTTTAACAATACGAGAAAGGTTCAATATAACATTTTAGCCCAAAGATTCTGGCGAAATTGTCAAATTTTACCAGAGAATCAATATTTTCTGTATAGAACATATCCAGAGACTGAAATATGTCAGAAGCGAGAGTAAAACTGTCCGATTTTGTGAATAAAAATGGCCAAATTTCTCCTAATTAATAGTTTACATTCATCTTCAATAATGCGCTGATCCAGCTGCTCTCACGCCTGAACGATACGTTGTTGTATGAATCCTTTTCTCTCAGTCCTCCACGCGATTGTGCTTTATCAGGAAACATTTAAGGTAACCGCGTTGGATGATCATTTTTCCTCCGTCTCCCGCACTTTATCTTATCTTCTTCGCTAAACACCATTTTATAACTATGCGCTTGATGAGGTCATCACGCCATCACCAATCCCTAACAATATTTATTAGATTATCAAATAATTCTTAAGTGTAATAATCTCCTGTGACAGACCTATAATTGCTCATATTTTCAGGAAGCTGTAGGGTTTTTTCTGCATAGAAAAGCGCACCACAGTGCAACACAATTCTAATAACTAAGAGGGAGACTTTTAAAGGATAGGAATTCCACTCACAAACATATTAATAATATATCACATGAATAGTAGATACATAGCACAAGGATACCAGCCAACGATCAATGGGACCAGGGGATCTGAGCATGGAATGGTGAGTCACGAAGATGTTCGTCTAAAGTTCCAATACAGAATAGGTGAGCTCCAAGTGCCGACGTTCCCACAGTGGAACTGCACGATCTGTATCATGCAGCATGCACACTGCATCGGTAAGTTGAAGAGAGCCCTAAAGATGGCAGCTGAGAGGCTCTGTTCTGGGCATTGGAGGGTGGGTACTGTGGTAGACAGGAGGACGTCAGTAGAATGTTATGCTCAAGGCATCATTGAAGAAGGGAGTTTTCAGAACTTCTATCCCATTTCTGCAAGGCTCAGCCAGGACAGGTTTACATGAGAAAGCAGTATATATCGGAAATAGTGTAGGGGGGTGTCCTGAAAGTGTGATCTGTAATATTTAATTTAAAAGAAGCCATAGTTTTATGCTGCCTAAAGTTATTCCTGATAAACTTGTGCTTTTTTTTTTTTTTTACAAACGTGTGTAAACTTGGACTATATTGGGTAAACCAACTAGGAAAGGTCTCGGCTTCAGTTTCCAGGAAATCTACAAATGTGGTGGGTGTGGCTTATTTTTGGTGGCAGTTCTACAGACCTGGGAAACGTCTTGGAGGCAGGAGTATGGGGAGCTTGTGGGGGAGCGGAAGAGGTCATGGACAGAATGGGGGAGTATTTGGAGGTGTGGTCTGATGAGTGTGGACGGGTATCATTGTGGAGCCCTTTATATGCGAGAACTAGGATTCTGGATCATATGAGCATTCAAGAAGGGAGGAAGAGGAGTGTATGAAATGAAGGATCCTGGCATCAGCAGAGGGGAACAGAGAGGAGAGAGGAAAATCGGCTAGAAAGAGATTAAAGTCAAGACATGAGTGACTTAAAATGTTGGTTGGGTGGGAAAGGGTCAGGTGCTGTCAGTATTGTAGAAGTGGATGTGTCGGATTGGGTGAGATAACTGAGAGGGAAGAATCAGAGGACTCCTAATATCATTCTACAAAAAGAACAGCTTCTGCTCAGCTGTAGTGAATTGTGGGTGTATAAGGGGTGCATACAGGGACAGAGTGTGGTAACAAAAAGGAGAACAGTATACCCATACAACCTCTTATTGTAGATCTCTATTATTCATAGTGGAAAGAGATGGAAATCCATCTCCACTAATATACATCTTTATTACAGTTGCAAAAGAATTTTGTTTGAACAAAAAACCCTATAATAAAGATGTATATTAGTGGAGATGGGTTTCCATTTCTTTGCAGTAGGAATAATAGAGATCTACAATAAGAGGCTGACTGTATTCCTTGTACGGGTATACTGGACTCCTAGTATCAGACTTTGGGTCTAAATTGCTAAATTCTTCCATTCTAATTGGACACAAACGTTATGGTGGGTAAAAAAGGGACAAAAACCTTTCTGTACGCAAATAAAGTGAGCACATTTGCACGTCCCAGACAGGTCTGCAACCCTGCCTTTCCCCATTATCTATTAGCATACAATGCTCCTACTGTAGCCATGGATTCTGGGTAATGACATGCACATGAGCACTCATAGTGTCCGTTTTTGCTTCTTGTCCTTTTCAACATGGAGCCTTATAAGCTTATGCCTGCCGTATTGTACATCTTTTCAGCACAGCCTGGGTTAGAGAAGTGCAGAGCCAGTAACCTACTCACAGATAGCTCTCTCAATCTCATCAGTGTGAGTGAGGTTGGTTACTGGCTGTGCAGCTGGGAGTGGCAAGAATCAGACACAAAGTCAGTTCTGATTAATTCTAATAGATGGTTTGATCTAGGGATGGAATGGGTGGGTGAGATGAGAATGATCAAAATTAATTTCCCTACCACAACCCCACAATGTTCTATACACATAATAAGGGAAATATACAGTACTAAGGTCCATTTCAAACGAAATCTGTACAAAGTGTGTGATTCCCATTGGGCCCCCTTTGGCTCTGTATCCGGGTGTCAGTGTGTGTGTCAGTGCGTCTCAATGCGTGTGTGTCAGTGCATCTCAGTGCGTGTCAGTGTGTGTCAGTGCGTCTCAATGCGTGTGCGTCAGTGTGTGTCAGTGTGTCTCAATGCGTGTGTCAGTGTGTGTCAGTGCGTCTCAATGCGTGTGTGTGTCAGTGTGTGTCAGTGTGTCTCAATGCGTGTGTCAGTGCATCTCAGTGTGTGTCAGTGCGTCAGTGTGTCAATGCGTGTCAGTGTGTGTCAGTGCGTCTCAATGCGTGTGTGTGTCAGTGTGTGTCAGTGTGTCAGTGCGTCTGTGTGTGTCTGCCTTCCTCCTAAGTTTTTTGTTTTTTCCCCACGCTTGTTAGCATTTCTTCTATGACGAACTCTCACGTTGGATATCAGAATCTACAACACATGTACAAATGCTGCATGAACACTTTGCTGGGTGGGTATTGCTGGTTTGCAGGGCAGTTCCGGCTTGCTTGTCAACGAGGGTAAAATAGGTTTAAGGAAACTTTCCATCAGGGACTTTAGTTTTAACCCATTTCACAATGAAGTGCAGTCACTGAGCTTAATGCTCACGAGGCCAAATTGTTCACATATGTAGAGTCCTGTGTTTGCTCAGCTGAAGAAGAGGAATTATTTCTACAATTAGATTTTAAACCTATTTCAAACGTCCATGTGAGGGATGTTGTACTTTTTGTTATTGCCAGTTTGAATGTCACGCATTTATTTCTCCGGTGGGTGCGCAGTGTCCTGTCGGTGTAATGCCTGTGGCAAAATGCATAATATTGGTAACTGTTAGAAGTATCCTGGCTGCTCCATGGTGCCGGCAAGCTGATGCCAGAACTTCGGCCCGAGTATTTGGCTGACAGGGCCTGAGCTCTGCTCCGCTAGGGGGGGAGGGGGAGGAGAGGTGGGGCCTTCCCTGCCTTCCCCCTCATTCGTCCCCAGCCAAGTAAGGCTGCGCTTATAGTGCCGGCGACAGCGACGCGACATCGCGGCAAAACAAATGCCGCCGTCGCGTGCGCTTATAGTAAGCGCGACGGATTGGTCACGATCACTGGAAGACATCTCTATTTGATTTTCCAGCAACCGTCACCTAAGCGTCTCATCGCCGTCGCCGGCACTATAAGCGTAGCCTAAGATTAAGCCTCCCCCTCTCTCAGCTACCTGGGCCTCAGAATAGCTATCGGCGGGCCTGCTTCTGGGTGTGTCTGTGCACATCAATAAATAAATTAGATTCTAATTCTCTAGCAAATATGAAATAAGAATAATTAAGATTTGAATTCAGTTCTCTGACCTTATTTCTCGTTTATTTGTTTGTTTCAGGTTCCAAAATTTGCTGTGGTCAAGAAAAGCCTTTGTGGACAGTGTCAGAGTTTACAACTTTAGCTATGTTTACATGCCCGCATTCTCCATGAAAGGTGGCACCGAGCCGTCCATCCGGGTTTATTATACCCTGGCAGACTTCAGTACCAATCAAACCGTCCTGTTTGCCAACCCCAACTTTCTACGCAACGTAGGCAAATTCTGGAAGAGCAAGGGCATCCACTCCAAGCGCCTCTCTACCGGCCTCTTTATGGTTAGCGCGGCTTTGAGCCTATGCGAGGAAGTTACCATCTACGGCTTTTGGCCCTTTCAACTGGACCTGAATGGGAAATTCATCAGCCATCATTATTATGACAATATTCTGCCGGCGACGGGCTTCCACGCCATGCCGGAGGAGTTCCTGCAGCTGTGGTTCCTTCACAAAAGCGGGGTCTTAAAAATGCAGCTAGAACAATGCAAGGAGGACGCGTCGCATCTGAAACCGCACTAAAACGTCCCGGCAAATAGGGAATCGTACGGACTGTTTAGCATGGACCGGAAACGTATGTTCTGATTTCCAAAATAAAAAATATGAAGAGTATGCCATAATAAAGTAAGACTTTCTCTTGTATTGTTTAAGGCAGGGGTGCTCAACTCCGGTCCTCAGGACCCTCTAACAGGATTTCAGGATACCCCTGCTTCAGCACAGGTGGCTCAATCAGTGGCTCAGTTTTTGATTTCAGGATACCCCTGCTTCAGCACCGGTGGCTCAGTCTTTGATTTCAGGATACCCCTGCTTCAGCACCGGTGGCTCAATCCGTGGCTCAGTCTTCGGTGCTGAAGCAGGGGTATCCTGAAACCCTGTTGGAGGGTCTTGAGGACTGGAGTTGAGCACCCCTGGTGTAAGGCACCACATTTTTATGAACGGGCGGATGGCAGATGCTTCACGAAGTTAATGACATTGAGGTAACAGGCTTGAAGAGGGTTTTGATGATAGTGCCAAACTTGGCTGGCCTGTTGCGTCTTCCTGATTTTCGGAGCTGTCCCATGTACAGAACTTTTGTGAACATTTTTTTTGTACATTTTTTTTTGGTTGCAGTTTCGAATCTTCGAAATTGAATGTACTCTTTTTTTTTTATATATATATATATATACCAATGAAGATCGTTTGCTTGAAGCAGCTTTTTGTTGGACTGTATTTGGGAGTTGCGTATTATTTATTAAGTGTATGATCACGGTTTACATTTCTTGTGTAATGTACTCTCGCAGTGCGACTCGAGCTGTCTCTTTGGCGGATCCTTAGCGATGGAAGAAAACTCTGCAGCTCTTTATAAAGCCCCTCTTCCATTGCTCTCGTTTTCACTGCATCACCAGTATTTTAGATAAATATTAAGGCTTTTTTCAATTGCAGGTTTTTGTGCATATTTGAACTGCAAGAAAAAGGGATATTGTTCTGCATGAGATTTCTTCTGCTCAGAATGAATACTTTGCTTCGGACTTTTCTTTATAAATATGAGTACGGCAAGTGCACACACCTATGTCTTTGTTTTGCATATTTCAACTGTAAATGATTTTTTTTCCCCCACGTTGTTATTGAGGGAAAAGAACCGGTCAGATTTCCTGCCCGGGGGAGACTGCATCCGCAGCTTGTTCCATCTCCCTGATTATTCTGCATCGTGGTATTGCGGTTTAGAGTGGGTGCTTCGCTCTGCATCTTTATTTAAAGGATTGGATGATTGAACCTTTACGTGTACCTCAACCCAATGTACTGTAGCATGCACAATATGTCTTGGAGGTACAGTGCAATCTGTGACTGCACAGGCGCTGGTATTACTTGTATCATTGCATCTGCAACGTACTGTACCACCACGCGTTCCTTTCTGCCGGACCGCACACTCTGCCTAATGAAGTCCCTCTTATGGAGTTTATGCTTTAGATCTTGACAAAAGAACCAGCTGCATGTGGTTAATTTGATGGCACGCTGGACACTCGGCACAATGGTGCAATATAGTTTTATAAAGGAAACTAGTTTCAGGTTGTTCTTGCAGTATTCCTGTATTGCACTGAGACTTTGGAGGTAAAACTCCATTGGCAGAAGAGAAGAGCATTCTTATATAACAAGGTTGTTATACATGTACAGTGTTACTCAATCTATACTACATAGTGTAGGGCTGACTGACACTGCGGTACCTTACCAGCAATATAGCATGGTTTCCTATCTCTGTATTTTACATTTTCCTTGTCACAAATTGGTTTTGTCCTGAATACACCTAGAGCAGGGGTGGGCCACTCATGTCCTCAAGGGCCACCAACAGGTCAGGTTTTCAGGATATCCCTGCTTCAGCACAGATGGCTCAATCAGTGGCTCAGTCAAAGACTGAGCCACTGGTTGAGCCACCTGTGCTGAAGCAGAGACTGAGCCAGCTGTGCTGAAGCAGGCATATCCTGAAAACCTGGCCTGTTGGTGGCCCTTGAGGACTGGAGTTGCCCACTCCTGCCCTGTAGGATGCACTTAGTGTGGTCATAGGAGTCTATGTTTGTTCTGGAATTATTGCCAATAAATTGATGGCAAATAGTCATATAGAGCATGCAATACTAGGTACAAGGTACAATTGTCTTATATTCTCCGCTTGCATTAGGAACAATGTGGCAGGTGACCACATAGTAAGACTAAAGAACACTTGAGACACGTAACATGTTTTGATTTGATGTGTGTAAAAGCTCATATTTCCGGAGCCTTATACATAGCCCAGTTACATTTTATACGGCAACTTATTACTGGAAGCTTTTGGAAAATCTGCTCTCTGGGCCCGACTTCAACAAAACAGATAATTCTTCTATGGATATAATAAAGGATCTAAAAGATTGAGTGAAAACATTTGATAAGATTGTTATGAGGTGGTAATGTATTAAGTTGATATGGACTCGCATGGATGACTGCTTCTTACCCACAAATCATAAACGTTGCCTACAATTTAATTTCTTACTGTTTTCAGAACGGATAAGCGAACACAGCAACTGTCCCTTTAAATAAGTGGTTGTCTTTCTGAACTTTTAAAGTCTACTATTGCTAGACGAATGTCATTAGGAAAACACTGACCAAAGTATTCCTCGGACCACAAACAGCTCAGACGAAACGAACGCCGCTGACGGTCCTTGAATAGTTGGCGCTTGTTGATCAATGTGCTCGCTTTCAGTCAATACTTTTCAAAACACAATGTGTCTACTTAAACTACGCGCGTTTACCTGAGACCCGAAGCCTTTCTAGGTGTGTTGTGTTTTACTGTTCGTAGAATCGCCAACAATTGTGTCAAATGTTGCTAGAAATAAAAAAAAGTGGTTATGTTGTAACAGGCAGGGTGCTGCTGGGCAAATCCTCTACAAACAAATCCATATGAACATAAAAAGGAAATACAGGCATACCCCGCATTAGCGTACGCAATGGGACCGGAGCATGTATGTAACACAGGCATACCCCGCATTAACGTACGCAATGGGACCGGAGCATGTATGTAACACAGGCATACCCCGCATTAGCGTACGCAATGGGACCGGAGCATGTATGTAACACAGGCATACCCCGCATTAGCGTACGCAATGGGACCGGAGCATGTATGTAACACAGGCATACCCGGCATTAACGTACGCAATGGGACCGGAGCATGTATGTAAAGCGAAAATGTACTTAAAGTGAAGCGCTACCTTTCCCACTTATCGATGCATGTACTGTACTGCAATCGTCATATACGTGCATAACTGATGTAAATAACGCATTTGTAACAGGCTCTATAGTCTCCCCGCTTGCGCACAGCTTCTGTACAGGTAGGGAGCCGGTATTGCTGTTCAGGACGTGATGACAGGCGCATGCGTGAGCTGCCGTTTGCCTATTGGTCGATATGTACTTACTCGCGAGTGTACTTAAAGTGAGTGTACTTAAAGCGGGGTATGCCTGTATAGATAATTACTACAGCCCCAATTCAATATGCTGTAAATTCACATGATTACAGTATACGTCGTCTTCAGTTGGACGAAGACGGCTTCACAGTATATTGAATAACACCTTATTTGTCATTCTTACAGTCTTAGATATGTTTTATTAATAGTAATGATTTGACAAGCTTGGTATAGTAAATGTCGCTGTGCTTGCGTGAGGGGGAGGAATGAGTGTTTCTTAAAATTAGCAAAGTTCGAGACCTTGTCAAAGTTACTTTTTTTTTGCTGTTGGTTCACAAATAATAAATAGATGTGATGTTTATCAAAATTCGATGGAGAACTTTTAACATCTTAAACTTAAAGTAAAAATTGATGGAGGAAATAATAGTAAAAAATTACTCAAAAAAATGTTAGAAAACCGTTGATAAATGTCCTAATTTAGTATGGGAAAACCTGTTACAGCCACTCTACTGCATCATAAAAGGGCTGGTATATCAGACCGTGCTATACATGAGTGAGATGCCCACTTATAGAACTCCTTAATTGCTGGGCACATCTGTTCTGGACAGTACTGCAATAGATTTCAACAAGGAGAGGAGTATTGCTGTGTGGGTGCAGCATTTAGCAACTTTAAATTACAAAAACTGTTCAGCTGTCCCCAAAAAAACGTATTCTGGCCACCATTCAGCAGCTTAAAACTGTTATTTGAGCCACCCAGGGATATGTAACCAAGATTTTACAGCAGGCGCCATTCATGTGAGGACAAAGCTAGGGAGGTCCTGCAAAATGAAGACATTTCTCAAATGGTATAAACCTGTTGCAAATGCAGTTTGCACGATTGACTACATGTAAAAAATGACCAATGAACATACTCAACGTTCCTCCATTTGTATGGACAAGTACTGTACGTATGCAGTACAATGAGGTCTCCAAATTATCTGGTGCCAAGTTCATTTTTGTTACCCTAATAATGATGTCAAGATTTGGACCGTATGTGTGTTCTCTCGGGGTTCAGTGGGTATTGCATCCATGGAAATAAATGTGCTGTTCAGACATAGTAGCATTTGTTTGTAGCAATGGGAAAAGTGGACCTTCCAAATCCCTGGGAAATGAGATTCCACAGTAGTAGATCAATAATATGAGCTATGTAAGCTGCCGTTCACCCTCTAAGAACGGCTGAAAGATATTTTCATGTTAGAATGGAATTCTTTTCCATCTCATTCCAAAGTTAGATCACTTGGGATATGGTATGTCTTAACTCGTTACCCTTGACTTTTCTATAATTATGGTAAATATGTGTTTCTTGTCTTTTAAGTGATTTTTTTTTTTGTTAGCAATGAGAAATAAAACAATGCATTTCTAAAAAGAATACAAGCGTCTTTTAATGTGTGGTCATTCATGAATATATTTGATTTATCAATGTAATATATAAGTACAGTAGTCATTCTGCTGCGATGTTTCAACTAGTCCACAACTATATTTATGCTGCTAAACACAATAGAAGAGTATAACCAAGTAGTGTATTCCTAAATAGATGATATTATGGCATGTCTGGATTATTTGCATGTACATTTCATACATAGACTGAACACACTTTAATAAGTTCTTACAATAGAATTCCTGTTCACATTTGCAAATTGTGTGTGGCTATTGCACAGTGGGATAAAGTATTGTATTGTATGTCTTTATTTACATAGCGCCATTAATGTACATAGCTCTTCACAGCAGTAATACATATGGCAATCATATAAATAACAAATAATATAAATAACAGGTCATGGGAATAAGTGTTTCAGACATAAAAGTAACATTAAGGAAGAGGAGTCCCTGCCCCGAGGAGCTTACAGTCTAATTGGTAGGTAGGTAGAACGTACAGAGACAGTAGGAGGGAGTTCTGGTAAGTGCGTCTGCAGGGGGCCAAGCTTTATGTATCATGTGCCTAGTATAATCCACAGTGCTATTCATATGCCTCTTTAAGCAAGTGTGTCTTAAGGTGGGTCTTAAAGGTGGATAGAGAGGGTGCTAGTCGGGTATTGAGAGGAAGGACATTCCAGAGGTGTGGGGCAGTCACTGAGAAAGGTTTAAGGCTGGAGAGGGCTGTAGATACAAAGGTAGTAGAGAGAAGACATCCTTGAGAAGAACGCAAGAGTTGGGATGGTGCATAGCGAGAAGTAACAAGCCTGTGGTTATACAAAGTTGATGGTGAACAGGAGATACCAGGAACATATAGCTACGATAGAGCCATCAACTAGAAGCCGCAGTATTAGGCCAATTGGCAGATAAAACAACAATTTTGCTGTCATCACCATGGCACAAATGATGTCACTAGTGTTTGCAGGGTCACTGTTAACTTGACAAATAATATCTAGAATGCATCCGTATCTTCACCTAATAATATGATGTAATAAATAAGAAGGGAATTTTCAGGTTCTCTGAATATCATCATAGATTTCTATCCTCCAATCCCGCTACTTTTCTTTCAGTAATATGCACATAGTTAGAAGACAATGTACCTACTCCTTGCCTGATATATCATGCCGATTTTGTGTGGTTACATAAATAAAATAATGTAGTCTTCGCGCTTTAGGGTTGCGTCCCCGACGTCCGTACACAAAGAGACGTGGGACTGGCTCACTCGCAGTAGTAGTTTGGACACTGCTTGGTCGCCCTGGGAGAGGGAGTATCTCCATCTGGCCCCTTCTCTGAGGATGCTTATTCCTTCACCTGGTTTGTAGGTGGGACACCGACGGCGTGGATCCTGGGGATGCCATTGTGGAGACTGGAGCCTCACGCCCGTCCTAACCACCTGCTGATTATTATTCACACTGCTTTTAATTCACGTATACTTGTGAGCCCATGTACTCAGCTCTGTTTGTATTAAAATTACCAGACGGGTTTAAACTATGTAGTGTGCTCTTTCTCCTTTTCTTTTATATATATATACACTTACATACATATATATATATATATATATATATATATATATACACACACACACACACACACATATATATATATATATATATATATATATATATATATACACACACACAATTACATACATACATGATATATATATATATATATATATATATATATATATATATATATATATACACACACACACACACACTTACATATATACACACATACATATACACACACTTGCATACATATATACACACACTTACACATACACTTACATACATATATATACACACACACACACTTACATGCATATATATATAATATATATATAAACACACACTTACATACATATATATATAATATATATATATATATATATATATATATATATATATATATATATAAACACACACACTTACATACATATATATACACACACACACATTTATTGCATTGTGTCTCATAAAAGTGAGAAATTCTGTGCTATGTCGGAGAATATGGTGCTATTTTTTTGTCACTTCCCATAAGTTACGTTATCACAGTGTCCTGTGTGTTTGAAACTAATAATGTCCCCTTAATGTACATATTTATTACAATGTTGGTGTCATATTCGTGATGCTTCATCAAACCCCTTGAGAAACACGATGACTGACCATGTTCTGCTCTATTGTTTTAAACGTCCTCCTTGTGTTTTGTGGCCGGGTTTTCCTGCTGTTAGACAAGTGCCCCCTTCTTTACCTGGTTTAGATGTAGGCTTACCTGGAATGAAGCATAAGGTAAGAGTTTGGAAGCAGAGTACTCTGCGCATTAATGCTAAAAGCCGATAACAAAGGTGCAGTAACTGCATCGTGAAAGTATTAACATTTACAGTATCATTTATTAACCATTTTCTCATAACGGCAGGCAGTAAGCCTTATAGTACCTTGTATCAAGGAAATTGCAATATGATTATTGTAACAGGGGAGTTATCCCTGTTCAGGTAATGTGCCTCTAATCCAGCAGTGTGGTGGTTAACTGCTGGTAGTCAATTAACAAACACCACCTGTCTGATTAGATGGCTTAGAAAAGCCTGTCTTTTGAGACAGGAAGTGAGACTCCTTAGCTCACACCTGAGCTGAACTTGGAGACAAACAGTCTTGAGCCTGCCAGAAAAAACAGCAGAGCTGCTTTCAAGACACAGGGAAATCTTTTAAACCTGAATGCTGACACACCCTGAGGAAAAGGGAGATGAACCAGGGACAGAGAAGATTTCCCCTCCAAACCACAAGGAACAGATAAGACTCATTTATGAGACTTCTTATATCTGCTTATTTCATGCTATATGTTTTGGGGCTGGGAGACATGCTTATCTAAGGGAGTTGTGAACTGCATAGTATTTCACTAGAAATACTCCCAAGTGAATAGAAGCTTTGTTTACCACTTGTTTGGATGGTTTCCTGATGTTAAGGAAACAGGCGCAATAAAAGGCTTATTTAATTTCACTATAATCAGTCTCCCTTGCATACCTCTGTGAGCATCCGCCTACAATTATCCATTAACATCTGCAATTAGTGTAACAAATATCTTGTGCAGGGGTGGCCAACTCCAGTCCTCAAGTCCCACCAACAGGCCAGGTTTTAAGTATATCCCGGCTTCAGGACAGGTGGCTCATTCAGAATGAGTCACCTGTGCTGAAGCAGGGATATCCCTAATATCTGACCTGTTGGCGGCCCTTGAGGGCTGGCGTTGGCCACCCCTGACCCAGTATATAGTAGATTAGTAAAACCATAAAAAAAACAATGTCCTAGTAACTATTGGTCCTGGAGAAATGCAAATTACTTGCAGGTTGTGATACGTTTTAGCAGACCAACATTACGGTTCTTCATAGATGAAATTAAAGGAATAATCCCACCAACATTTTACATTGATTTTCTTTTTTTGGTATAATTTGAATGAGGGGGGTCTCTCTATTCTCCGCTCCAAGGATCCCCGGGTTCCTGAGATACATTCCGGTGATGGTACCGGTGCTCCCTCGTCCCTCATGAAGATTACAACGTGGCCACAAGTATAATCAAATAGAAACAGAAGGCAATGACGTTGTGGCTTCCTATTGGCCCGCTGGAATTTGTCAGCGATATTGTTTCACCAGAAGGGATCTTTTAAACCATGTTCCATCACCAGTACAAGTCGCTAGAACCCAGGGGTCAGCAGAGCGAGGAACAGAGCAGGCGGTTCTGTTGGGCCCTCCAGTTCCAATTATACAAATACAAAATCCCAGGATTGCTGCTTTAAAGTGAACGAGCTTTCTAAACCTCACAGGTTTCTTCTTCAAGTGTACTTATTCCTTTCTCTCTAAAACACTTCTTGATCTGCTAAAAGCTATCACACTATTTAAACGTAACAGTCATATAGTTTCAATGGCTTATCCAAAATATCGTTTTGTTTCCCAGTTCATTCTTATGTCCCCGAGTACTGTGCATAGTAGACTAATACTGGTATAATTAATCTCTGCCTGTAAGACTAAGGCCCCGCTGCACGCGCCCACACGGCCGCCTTGCTTGCCGGCGGCGCGTGCAATTCACTGCACCGCAATCTGCGATCTGCAGTGAATATTTTTCCGGCACGGGGGGGGGGGGCGTGGCGAAAACAGATGGGGGGCGCAGCCATGATGTGAGGGGGCGGGACCGCCCCACAGCGCAGCACTGCAGCCGCCCCTCAGCCCCATGGCAGCCTCGGCCCCCTCAGCCCCATGGCAGCCTCGGCCCCCTCAGCCCCATGGCACCCTCGGCCCCCTCAGACCCATGGCACCCTCGGCCCCCTCACACTCACAGGCACTCACACACACACAAATACACACGGGGGGTGAATCGGAGGGGGATCAGAGCAGGAGGGGGATCAGAGCAGAGGGGGTAAATCGGAGCAGGGGGGTGAATGGAACGGGGGGATCGGAGCAGGGGGGGATCGGATCGGGGGGAATCAGAGGGGGGAAATCAGAATGGGAGGGTGAATGGAACGGGGGGATCGGAGCAGGGGGGGGGGAAATCGGATTGGCTGCTGGGATCCAATCTGTGATTGGTTCCCTTGCATGCCATGTGACGCGGCACTCGCCGAAATCACAAGCTCCTTGTAGCTCCGGCTGGCTGCCGCGTCACAGCACGCAGTCAGCCACGCCGGGAGGAGCCAGCGGGGACCTCAAGAACAGATGCAAGCAGCTGGTGGTCCGCAGCCGCACGCGCCGCTGGCCGCAGCAGGACCAAAGCCTAAGCAATGCACGTAGAGGTAACGCCAGGAGACTTGCGTTTGGAAAAGGAAATGTAGGCTTTTATTCAGCCAAGGTTCAGCAACACAAAATACAGCTCCAGCAAGTAAAAGTCTATATACCTAACACAGCATAGTAGCAGACGGCAGACCGAGTGTCCCTCTGTAGTCCAGAACGTGCACGCTCGTCAACTGGTCTCGTTAAGCCTCCTGCTTCCTCTAGGCAGAGATGAACTATTTGCTGGCCGACACCCAACCGTCCTAGCTGTAGGTAACAGGCTTCTTCACCCTGTTAGAAAAAAGTCCAGAAAAGGGTATCTGGGGCTCAAGGGTGCTCAAACAGAGAGAGAAAAAAGGTGTAGAAAACAGCTTTTCTTGATGAAATCTTCTTAAAATAAATTAATGGAATAAATCCCAAACAGATTAAGAACCATCACAAGCAAGAGAAAATGGGGCTGATTATCAATGAAGATAGTGCTTAACTGGATTAGCTCTCAAAAGAACATATGCTTCCAGGACATAAACAGCGCAGGGAGTCTGCCCAGCCTCCTCACTGGAAGTGCTTAGCCCCCTTGTATTTAGGTGCATGCAGAGAAACGAAACTGCTTAGTGAGACAATGTTACTCACTTGTGGCTGCTATGGGATGCAATTAATTCCTTGAATTGAAACTTTGTAGCAGTAATACCCAGCGTGCGGATCCACTGGACAAACGCAGAGATACCGGGAAACCCAGCGGCGCACCCCCATCCAGTCACCCTGTCACACTGCTGCAAAATAGTCTCTTACACTTCACAGGCCACCGGATTATTAACTTTATGTACTTTTAAATAAGAAAAAACACCGGCATCCTTAGCAAATACAGCCACACTTCATTAAACTATTCTAATGCTACTTATACAGAATAGCACAGCATTTCCATAGGATTCGATGGCGGTGATAACACAGAATATTATATCCCACCATAACACGCCAATGGCGCTATAATCTTTGCTGCACCTCCCATTATATCTCCATTATATTAAATGAAAGGTATATTAAGATACTCAAAAAGATAAAACCCTAGCAGAAGTTCTATAATATGCATCAAGCATGTTTCACTAAATCCCTTACATTTGTACTCATTTTATATTAAACATGTTAATAAATGATCTAAACATTAATAATTTAAGTTAGGCTTGGAGGGATTTTTTTTTATTACTTTAGATATTTCCCCAGGAACATTGCACTGATAGATACATTGTGTATTTAATTTATATAAAACAGCAGTGCTTTCATGCACAAATAAATATTAATGTCATCAATATATCTAATGGTGTGTGCCGGGTAACTTACATATTCTGATTGAATGTGATCTGACTTTCAGATGGAAGAGGCCACTGCGTGCGAGACTGAGACCTGCACAACAAACATATTAGAGAAGAAGCCCCTAACAGGCAGATACAAGTACAGATCCACGGGGCTGTAACTGGCACGGAGACCGTGTCCGCAGCACCAAGAAGCTCATACATGTACTGTAGTGTGATTCAACACATCTGTAGCTGTCACAGTGACTATATAAGAAGACTTTTTATATGCTTTCAGTCTGCATAAATTATATGTTGTCCTTAGAGTAAGTACGGTGCAAAATGTTACCTACTGCACAGGCAGATGCTAAAAATTACAGCAATGACCAACAGGAAAGTTATTGCAACAAAACTGGTTGGCGACTGAGGGAGTTCAGTGCTTTCTGATCACCAGAGACTGTTATTGTATTATCTATCAATATGTACAGCGTCCAGGAGGGAAGCGAGAGGGGTGTTCCAGAAACTTCCAAAAATACATTAAGAGGAAGATACACTGTATGTATTTCAGAGGAAGAGAAGTGCTGGTTGTCATGCTCTGAAGCCAGAGGGTTGCACTGGCTCGGGGTAAATTTGAGGAAGTGCTTCTTTGTGGAAAGGGTGGTGGATTCATGAGTAGCCGCCCATCGGAGGTGGTAGAGGCTATAACAGTAAGGAAATTAACAAATGCGTTGGGAATAGACATAAGGCCTAAATCCTAAATACAAAAGAAAGCCCCCACGGGTCAAGTAGGGTCAGAGGTTACAGCAGATAGGAAAGTGGGCGGATTAGGTGGGTCAATTGGCCGTTAAATTCTGTGTGTTCATGTTGATCTATTTCAATAGATGAAAGAAGCATTACACTGTTACTACCGGAAGCGCAACATCACATTCAACATTACTTATAACAATGTGATCATACTGCTTCTTAATTAGATTTTAATTAGTTAAAAATCTAAACCGGGAAAGTAGCATTTTAGCAAAAAGGAAATTTGTCGTTTATAAGTAATCCGCTCAGTGAGCACTGGATCACTGGATCACTGGATCACTGGTGGAAATCTATTCTGTGAAACCCATTTGTGAATATTTGTAAGAGCCAAAATAGCGTTCCTTTCTCCACCTATAATAAAGATGTAATGTATAAACTATGCAGCCTGAAAAAACGATCAGCATCATCTTTCTTCTTAAAACATCATCTTTATTTTGACCCCCCAGGGGTCTGAGCCGACAGAAAAAACACACACAAGCCGTAACACGTTTTACCCACGCGTTCCTCAGAAGCAAGCTCCCATTGTGAGTGTGAAATGCGTTAAGGCTTCTGGGTTTTCTCTGCTCAGAACCGTGGGAGGTCAAAATAAAGCTGATACTTTGACAAGAAATAAGGTTTCAACTTCCTATTCAACAATTCTACCTCCCCCCGTACATCTCAACTCCAAATATATCACAAAACGCCGCCCCCCCTGCGTTCTGCTCACGACATCCGCTTTTCCTCATGCTTTATTACTACCTCTTACTCCCACCTACAAGACTTCTCCCATACTGCCCCCTCTTTCTGGAATTCCCCACCGCGCACCCTCAGGCTCTCCCCCAGCAGCATGCACCATCAGGCTCTCCCCCAGCACCACACACCATCAGACTCTCCCCCAGCACTGCCCACCATCAGACTCTCCCCCAGCACCGCGCACCATCAGACTCTCCCCCAGCACTGCGCACCCTCAGGCTCTCCCCCAGCACCACGCACCATCAGACTCTCCCCCAGCACCATGCACCATCAGGCTATCCCCCAGCACCGCACACCCTCAGGCTCTCCCCCAGCACCACGCACCCTCAGGCTCTCCCCCAGCACTGCCCACCATCAGACTTTCCCCCAGCACCACACAACATCAGGCTCTCCCCCAGCACTGCCCACCATCAGACTCTCCCCCAGCACCACGCACCATCAGGCTCTCCCCCAGCACCGCGCACCCTCAGGCTCTCCCCCAGCACCGCGCACCATCAGGCTCTCCCCAAGCACCACACACCATCAGACTCTCCCCCAGCACTGCCCACCATCAGACTCTCCCCCAGCACCGCGCACCATCAGACTCTCCCCCAGCACCACACACCATCAGGCTCTCCCCCAGCACCGCGCACCCTCAGGCTCTCCCCCAGCACCACGCACCCTCAGGCTCTCCCCCAGCACCACGCACCATCAGACTCTCCCCCAGCACCACGCTCCATCAGACTCTCCCCCATCTTTCAGACGCTTAAAAACTCCCTGAAAACTCACCTTCTTAAGGAAGCCTGTCTGGCATACCCCTAAAGCTGCATCCATGGAGGGTGCGTGCGTGTGCGTGGCCGTGTGATTGGTTTCACGCTTGCCTTTAGCTTGAGCGATTTGTGCCCTCTAATTGGACGTGAAAGTTATTTTGCTAATTCACTACTGCCAATAATGAAGTTTAGAGAAGATACGCTCACTACATTCATATTATATGCTAAATATAACTTTTAGAGTACTCCACATCTCGCCTTATCTACTTTTTCACTGATGTCATTCATCTCTAATGGCAATAATCTATTGGTAGAACACGGTGCCGGTCGCCTAGGGTGGCACATGTTGGGGGGGCCAGGAGCTCGGGTGGAAGAGGACGGTAAGTGCAGGGCGGTAGCAGAAGAGGAGGACGGCACAGGAGAGGAGGATGGGAATAGTGGAGCAGGGTGGCAGAGGAGGATGGCAGGAGGTCGTGGGAAAGAGGACGCAGGAGCAAGGCAGCCGGGGAGGAGGGCGCCCCAGCGGTCCACCCTGGAAGTCTTCACTGACTTCCGGTGTCTGCCGCTGCCACAGCGCAGTTCCTCCCCAATCATTCTTCTTTGCTTCCGCGGTCCTTAACCCTCTTCAGCCGCCACCTACCCTCCCCCTCCTCCTCTGCTGCCCTTCTCCACCGAAGTCAGGTAGGCATTGCTAAGGGGATGAGAGGAGGAGGAGGGGGGTGAGAGAGGAACAAGAGAAGGAGGGGGTGAGAGGAAGAGGAGAAACTATATTTATCCTCCCATCTCCCACTGGTCACATGACCTACTGGGGAGTGGCTATCCTTTCTGAAAGTCATCATGTATCATATGATGGGGTTAGGAGTAACCCTGTGTGTGACCCCACACAGTTAACCCTCTAGGATCCTTAACCTCTTAACTACTAGTAGTCCTTAACAGAGGGGCTACATATATATGAAAAGTTCTTCTTTTTAGCTTTGAGACTCCACTGAAGTCTTTGACGCTGCTGAAGCCTAAATCAGTGAGAGTTGGCATGTAGGTAAATGTGTTCAGCCTCGGGACAGGATTTTGTAAATTAGTTTCTGTGCAATTCCTATAGTAAGTTGCAATAGTCTCTAATTTCTACTACAATCAGAGAATAAATAGGTGCATTTTACTCTCATTGAGGATGCAGGGGCTCAGCGCGGAGCGTCCGCACGCCTCAGCACGGCTTGTCCATCTATGGATGCAGCCTTACATGCAACTTTTATCAAAAATATGTAAGGACAGGAGTGAAGTGCAAGAGAATGTCTAACATACAAAAAGCACAGCTGGGGTTATGTTACCACTGATTTTCCCTCTGCCTTCCTCCCAGTATCACAATCTGACTAAGGCCCATATCTACAAAATGGTGCTAAGCTTTAGCACTCCTTTACTCCCATTCATTGGAGGTGTGAGAGGAGGGGGAGGGGGAAGAGAGTGGTGAAAGTGAGAGTGGAGTGGGGGGGAGAAAGTGAGAGATCAGGTGGGAAAGTGAGAGAGGGGGGGGAGTGATAGGAGGGGGAGAGAAAGTGAGAGAGGAGGGGGGAGACAAAGTGATAGAGGAGGGGGGAGAGCAAGTGATAGGGTGAGAGAAAGTGAGAGGATGGGGAGAAAGCAGGTGAGAGAGAAAGTGAGAGAGGAGGGGGAATTGAGTGGGTGACTGGGTGATAGGGGGTGAATGAGTGAGAGGGGGTAAGTGAGAGGGAAGATTGAGAGGGTGGGAGAGAGAAAGAGAGAGGCAAGTGAGGGAGAGGGGGGAGTGAGAGGGGAGGAAGAGTAAGAATGGGATTAAATGTGTGCTAAAGCTTAGAACCCTTTTGTGGATATGCGCCTAAGGGAGTTATTCTGCAATAGTGAAAATGTCAGCTGTCGTGCGCTCTGGAGTAGGCTTACAAACAGTATTATCAGATAGAGTTGCATATCATGGGGGGTTATAAAGCCTGAGGTCCATAGCGCATAGCTCAATAGATTGGGTCCTGGAGGAAGAGTAGAGTGATCTTACCTCCCATGGTGAACCCCAAAATAAGTGGTGGGGGTTATTCATTACACTGGGATAGCGCCAATGAAGATAGCATCCAAAAAAGTTGCGCGGGAACCCAGGTAAGTGGGAAAATGTAAATAGGCGTTATTTAGACATACAAGTAAGTAGCAGTCTCAAGGGGGAAACTCCCACGCGTTTTGCGCCTGTGTGGTGCTTTCTCAAGGAGACGTGAAACGCGTGGCAGTTTTCCCCTTGAGACTGCTACTCACTTGTATGTCTAAATAAAGCCTATTTACATTTCTCCACATACCTGGGTTCCCGCGCAACTTTTTTGGATGCTATCTTCATTGGCGCTATCCCAGTGTAATGAATAACCCGCTAATTCTGTTAAAATATCCACACCCTTAGCAGTTGTAACAAATATAAATTCTGATGGAAATGACTAGCAAAAACCTTATGCAGTTGTAGGCCACTCTGGCAATGGGGGGGTTAATATTACATCGGATATCACCCCACATTTATAGTCGAGTGAAAATAAGGAGTACATAGGAGGTCGTTTATCTGCCCCGTACAATGCTCTATTTAGAGCGAAGCAAGCAGTATGTGTGCTGGCACGGAGACCAGACAGGAACTCACAGAAATAGGATACATGCTTACATTAGCTACAATCAGTGACTTACTGGCTCTCGTTGCCCTTGGTAGGAAACAAGACTGTGGGGTGAATAGTACAGAGTCCTGCTGCAGAATTCTCTTACATTATATCAAAATGAGGCTTTATTTTACACGCCCCCACCCCTAATTGTTATGGGGCTACCTTGTACTGAGGTCACTTGGGAGCGGGGGAAGTGATGTGACACATTGTACCATTGGAATACAGCTATCACGTTTAGGAAGCTGCTTCCTACACCTGGTGCAGATACGTTTATTTGTGACGCAGCAGCGTCAGCGCACAGGTACCTCTCCCTACATAGCGCCCTTTATTCCTCCCTAACGCCGTTTGAGACGCCCCAAATCGCACTCCATGTGAAAGCGAATACTCGAGCAAAGACCTTGATGCATTACTAGAAAACAATGACCTCGTTTGCTGCACTTTTGCCCTAAATTGCCTCACTTTGTGTCATATCAATATTATTTTGAGTAAATAATAGATTTGTGTCCTGTGCTAGATATTTCAATCATTTCCTCCTGGTCGTACTGTAAAATTGTTCTGCCGGACTGTCTGGTCGTATAAGATGCTCAGTAATGTATCGTCTTTGTTATTCTTTCCTACACCATATACGGACAGCTCTAATAATACATCTTACATCTGCCTTTTCTTTGCTGATGCCGTCAGAAACCAATAACCTGGCTTCTTCAAGGTCACCAAAGCAGATGTTCTGTAAATCAGCCCTTCCAGCTGATTGTAAAGGGAAGTTTTCACACTTCTTGAGTACACCCCATGTGAAACAAAGTATCAAAGTCTCCTGGCTTCAAAAAAGGGTAAAGGTGGCACCAAAAGAAAACATTTCATTGTAAGCAGTGGGGTGTTTTTCCTTTAAAGCAGCAAAAAATAAATCAGTTCTGTAGTATTAGATCATAGTGACCATTTTTTTGTTTTTATTCAACTTTTAACGCCATTTTTAATGAGTTTTAACGCATTCTTTGATTTCTATAGCAGGTTTTAGCTCACCTCCCCAGCAGTGCAAGATCTTTGCAACACTGTTGCCAAATTTCCCAGCTGCTTAAGCTGTAAAGTGCAACAATAGATAATGTTACCTTAGTAATATATAGATACATTGTAGCTGCTGAGTTACACTTCCTGAAGCAGCCATTATGTTAGACTGCGCTTATACTAACGATGACGGCGCGCAACGGCAAAGCAAGCACATGTAGTACATTGCGTGTGGCCATAGTGGGTGCGACCGCGACGGCGCTGCGTAGCGACAGGGAGACCAAAACCGCTGTAGTAAATGGATTTTGTGATACACGGCGACGGCCGCATCACGTGACTGGAAAGCCAATCACACCTCCATCTTGACTTTTGTGCCTTCCCCCTTGCTGACGTCACCGCCCGTGCTGCCAGCGAAATCGCACTACTCGAGTGCAACTTTCACTATAGCGACGGCGGTGTGTGATGTCAGCGGTCGCGAGCACGTCGCCGTCGCCATTACTATAAGCGCAGAAACAGGATTGTTACAGATTTATAACAGGAGCCCAAACGATTGCCAGCTTAGGTGAGAAGGTAGAATTATGCAGTCACATGCTTTACATACACAAATAATAAAACAATACAAACAAAGCTGTAAAGTAATATTGCTGCTTTTATACATGTGGGGCTATTTCTCTGCCCCATTTTTGCTGTATGGAGAATTTGATACATAACCCTCTGAACATCACATGAGCAAAGAGTTGACATCATTCTACAATGAAATTAATTATCCTTCATGTGTGCGTGTTTCCTTGTGAAAGTTATTATCCAATTCAATATTCTGCTCTGCAGAATGTTTTTCACATTGATTTGGCAAAGCGAGGAACTTGTATTTGAACGAGTATATTTCATGATCTTTAATCAGATATCTATCACTAAAAACAAAAACAAGTGTTTAAAATACCATAAACTCTCAAACAATGTAACCAAATAACACCACGCAGCAAACGCTGACCTTGTGGCATTGTCAATGCAATCCTAATGTAATATCAGGGGTGGGGTACAGGCCGTCCTCGTTTCACAACGAATGGCTTATCCAACGCTATGCAATGCTATGTTCATAAAACTATGAACTATGTTCATTTTTACAACGCCAAAACGGCTTATCCAACACGCTTACGATGCTTTGCAAAGTTGTTTATGTGTATATAATATATATTATATAATATTATATTATACTATATAATATATTATATTATATATTACTGTATGTTATATTATATATATATATATATATATATATAATACAGTATATACACTATATAATTTATGTGTGTGCTGCGTATCTTATTGCCTGCTTAAAATATTTGGTGTATTTTAGTGTTAAAAATGCCCTCAGGAATGGAACCTTTCATTTAAACAGTGTTCCTATGGGAAAACGTGTTTCGCTTTACAACGTTTCGCTATCCAACGCCATTTTGAGTAACGCATTGTGTCGGATAACCGAGGACCTCCTGTAATGACATTGCTGCACTAATGTCTGTGAATTTAAAAAGTGCCGGCGTTCTCTCATTTATTATTCTCCTGCATGTTATCCAGCGTCTTGCATTTAGCTTTCTGCTTCTTGGCTGCAGCCAATTGATTTAACATAACAGAGGTGACTTAGAAACTGGCACAAAGCAAGTTCTTATATTCCGCGTTCACACAATTGCCAAAAAATAAGTCAGATTCATTCTAAGCAACTTTTATTTACAAGTCTGTAAATGAAATTGATAATTACGTTTGTATACTGTTTGCTTCTGACTAATGTAAATCGTGTAATTATGTGAATTATACTTGGACATGAGGTGTACAACTCAGTACATTTTGGTTCATGGTAAAACATATCTGAAATAAATAACCCGGTGAGCCAGTAGTGGCCTCGCAGGCGGTGTTCACATTCGGGCCTTGCAGAGTGAACGCAAACGCTTTATTTACAATGCGGACTGAATGAAAGCAGACGGACAGTGCTGGGAAAGAGCTGTTTACTCTCCTGAAGACTGAGAAACAAGGGAAGCTTCTATCTTGAGAAGATAACGATCTTGCTCGTTATTATTTCTGCCTCGATTTAATTACAGCACCGGATGAACATTAAAATCAGCAGAGAATTTGCTAGGCGGCTCACACACAAAAATGGCAAATGGTGCAGTGCAGTTACTCCCATAATACTCTGTCAGAGTACATTTTTGAGTAATAGAGGTAATTTGTTTGACTAGTTTTTAAGGTATATTTACTGAGCGTAGTTACATTTAACACCGTTACAGTCAAGTGAATAGCTAATAAAGATACCCCTTGTGAGCACATTTGCATGTCTCAGGCACGCCTGCAGCCCTGCCTTTCCCCATTATCTCTTAGCATACAAGGCTTCCACTGCAGCCAGGGATTCTGGGTAATGATATGGAAATGAGCACTCACAGCGGGTCACTTTTTGCTTCTTGTCCACTTTAACATGGATCCCCTATCAGCTTATGCCTACCATTAATGTGAAGGGAATTACATTGGATGCATCTATACTTGTGTGTTTCCACATATCTCCCCATATTGAGTAGGGGGCTTGAATACTAAGTGATGTACCATATACAGCTCCAGAGCGCCTGTAAGAGATGTGTGCAGAGGTACATACAGTATAATGGAGACCAATTTGGGTGAAATTATATCTTGGCTTTATTGAGGCAAAACAGACAAAAACAACAAAATAACAAACCCCTATCCCTGTGTAAGGGCTAACTTACTTCCCAAGACCCTATCTGCAGGACTGGAGGGATATTCCCATTACCAGCCTATCACCCCAAAGTCTCAGGAGGTACCTTAAGCAGGTGGCCCTCCATGTCAGTCTCTGGCAGGTTCCTGAGTCCTCTGTGTCCAGGAAATATAAGTCTCTGGGTGTCTCGATCTCAGCATAGCCTTTGTGCTCCAGACATTGTCTGTGTGCAGGCTTCTCGGCTCTCCTTCTGTCAGCCCAAATGTGAGCTAAGGAATCTCTCTTCTGTTTCCAACAGGAGGCTTTTCTGACAGACTTAATTGGCCAGGTGGAGTCTGGTTTATCGTCTGCTGCACTTAACCAGATCCCTGCTGGATTTTAGAGATAGTTTCTTCAACAGGCATAAGACCCTGCTGGCAACCTTGCGAGCCCTCAATTTATATAAAACACAAGAAATTCTCCATGTTGGAATCAGAATGACTGTACAGCAGGGCCCCGCTTGGCGGTGCTCCGCTTTTCGGCGATCCGCCGATATGGCGGCACCGAGAAGGGGGTGTCAAGGTTGTGCTCACCACAAACCAGGGTCGGACCGCGTGGCTGAGGTGGGGTTGTATAAGCACCGACCTTAGACCGCGCAGGCTGATCCAGGTTGCGCAGTTTGTAGTCGTACATAGCAGGGTCGGGACTGGAGAGAGCAGCGTAGTCAATGGACGAGCCAGGGTCAGGATAGGAGATATCAGGGTAAACGTTATCCAAGCGGAGTTTCGGTAACAGGAAGTCAACTAGGCCCATGGTACCGGTCTCAGGAAGGGATAGGCAGACCAGAGTGGGCACACCGCCTGGCAGCACTGGTAAACCAGTGCTTCAGCGCAAGAGTCCAGAACGAGCCTGTGCAAGGAGAGAGAGAGCTACAGACCCCAGGACTCGTAGACCGGCCTCTGCTAAGGGAAGGGCAGCAGGCCTCAGGAAACAGGGAGCTGAAGTAAACACTGGATAGTCCTCTGCTTCAGCACAGGAACAGGACACGGCCTCTGCAATGGAGAGAGAGCAGCAGGCCCCAGGAACCAGTAGACAGGCCTCAGATATGGAAGGACAGCTGGCCTCAGGAAACAGGAAGCTGAAGTAACACTGGAGAGTCCTCCGCTTCAGCACAGGAACCAGGACACGGCCTCTGCAATGGAGAGAGAGCAGCAGGCCCCAGGAACCAGTAGACAGGCCTCTGCTATGGAAGGACAGCAGGCCTCAGGAAACAGGAAGCTGAAGTAACACTGGAGAGTCCTCCACTTCAGCACAGGAACCAGGACATGAACTAGGAACATGGAACATGGTACAAGAACATAGAAACTTAATGAGAGATAACAAGCCTAGGGCTTGTGGCAAAACAAATGTGACATCCAGAAAGGATTATGCTCGGCAGAGAAGCATTGTGGGAAAGCTGTATTTAAAGGTCAGCGAACCTATAGCAAAAGGGGCGTGTGATAGCATTGCTCTAATGACTGAACCCAAGCTGGGGCTGCAGTAATAGCTTGCACAGCTGCAGAATATATCATGGGGAGTGTTCCAGGACTGCACAGGTCTGTAAGGCAAGGTAAGCAGTAAACCGAGGTGTGGATACGTTACAGGGGGCCGCCATGTTGAATACTAAATAGCACATGTGCAGAATAGGCGGTTGCGCCCGGCGCGCATGCGCAGAACGGGCGGTTGCACGCGCAGACCAGGTCGCGCATGCGCAGAACATCGAAAATGCCGGTTTGCGCATGCATTTTCACTATACGGCAGGCCCCTGGAATGGAACCCGCCGTATACCCACCGGGGCCCTCCTGTATATATATTAACCACACATTTCTCTTCCAGCCCAAGACCACTCTTTGATCAACTATAATAATGAGAATATTTGTTTGACTATCCACTCCATGAGAGAAGATCCGTGAAGACACCTAAATATAAATGTTTAAACATAATTGTTTAAAATCCTACATGAATAATTAAAAAAAAAAAGTTGTTTATGAATGATTTTCAATAGGTGTAAATATATGTAAATAAGGATCGTTCATTCAAAGTATCTATGTATAGGTTCAATCAATATTGACAAGTTTTTGTCATATTATGAAATCATTTAAAGATCTTGATAAAAACGTTTTGTCATTGTTTGTCTACTAGTTTGTGTTCACAATTCAGCCCATTTTATATACAATGAGTTATACAATTCCCTAAAGGGATTGCATCTATCTAATGGGAAACGCCAGTTCTAAAAATACATTTACCTTAACACAATCAGTATGATAATGTTGTTTCCTATCTGATTGAGTCACAAACTGTCTTCAAATGTATACAAACTTTGGTTATGTGAAGTCCTTCAGTCCTCCTCTATTGTTATATAAGTATGTAACAATAACTAGAATATATGGGAGAGACCTTTAATAAATACTTTGTTGCATAATATTAAATATTATAGATTAGAGTTGAGAAGCTGTGCAACATTTATATTAATTTTATCAATGTTGTATTTATACAGGTTTTTGAACTTCGTTATTATATACACACATACACACATACACACATACACACATACACATATACACACATAGACACATACACACATACAGTACACACATACACACATACACACATACACACACATATACACATATACACATTGTATATGAATGTTTTTATACAGTTTTAAGTTTAGTCATCGGTCCTCCTTTCTGTGGCATTACAACGAGTGCTCACCACAAACAGGACGGGATCGCAGGGCTGAGCTGGGGATGTTAGAATACACCGACCAACAACAGCACAACTGCGTCCGGATTGCAGAGTCGTGTAGCTGGGTCAGGGTAGGAGAGTTCGGAATAGTCGTGATACTCGCCATGGTCTAGGATTGGAGAAGTCGGATGGTCGTTGTGCGTTGCCGGGGTCCAGGAGTAGGGAGTCAGAATGGTCATAGTGCCAAGGTCCAGAGGTCAGAGAAGGTAGGAGGTCCGGGTTCAAGCTGAGGTCAAAGGTACAAGAAATCAAAGCAGAATGCACAGCGCAACGGCGGGCAGCAGGATGCATGAGGCGAGCACTGGTACATGAACACAAGTTTATGCTCGGCCAGTTTGCCTCAGGGCTGGCTGAGCATATAAAGCACAGAGAGCCAATGGGAAGGCTGCAGGCAGTGAGTCATCACACAGACTGTGTACTGATAGGCCGGGGCGGAGTGTATCGCAGTGGTGGAGTAATTAATGTTGTCAGCATTAACCCCTCGAGTGTTTCTGGTCCTACGACGCCGACGTGTAGCGGGCACAGGAGCGTCCTTCATTGCCTAAGAGTGCCTTTTATCCTGGTTCCATGTGCCAATAACATTTCTGAAGCGCTTACTTCCCGGCCCCCCTCGCGTTTGTCTGGCTGCGCACCACTGCTGCTTTTTTGCTTCTTCTACCCAGCAGCTCAAAGCACTGCGCTCCCATTGGTCCAAGCTATCTGCCCTGCTATTGGCTCCCAGAACACCATGTGACTGTGTCGCCGCATGGGAACACACATTTCTTGTCTCCCCTGCTGGCTGATGCGCCACCGCACTGCGTGAGTCACCACGCGAGAACACACCGGGGCCTGCCTGATTGGGGTTAGTGTCTGGTGTACGGCGTGCGCGCCGCCGTCACCACCGGGGACTTAGCCTACAACAGCAGTAACGGAATAACCTTTGTTGAAGAAAATCTTTGCAAAAGGTGATACACTGTGCTCATTTGCATGTCATTACCCAGAATCCCTGTCTGCAGGGGAAGCACTGTGTGCTAAGAGATCATGGCGAGTAGCAGGCTTGGTGACCTGATGGAGACAGGCGAATGTGCCCATCAGTGGTATTTTTATTTGCTGTAAGGTGGAGGGGTTTTGTCACTTTTTTTCCCACCTTCATTTGTTTTGTGTCTGGTTAAAGAAAACATAATCCATTTACAAAAAATAAATAAAATATATATAAATCAAAGGAGTTGAATATGTTATTTATAAAGTCTGTTGATCCTCCATAAAGACAGCAAATTCTCAAAGTACAGACAGAAGTCCCGAGCTCATAAGTAGTAACAAAAGAATAACCCCCAGAGGTCATTCCCCTGTGGTGTGAGAGACAGACTGGTTTCTAGCAATCAGATATACTCGGACATATATACAGGCATACCCCGCTTTAAGGACACTCACTTTAAGTACACTCACGAGTAAGGACATATCGCCCAATAGGTGAACAGCAGCTCCCGCATGCGCCTGTCAGCACGTCCTGAACAGCAATACCAGCTCCCAACCTGTACCAAAGCTGTGCGCAAGCGGGGAGACTATAGAGCCTGTTACAAATGCGTTATTTGCATCAGTTATGCACGTATATGAAGATTGCCGTACAGTACATGCATCGATAAGTGGGGAAAAGGTAGTACTTCACTTTAAGTACATTTTCGCTTTACATACATGCTCTGGACCCATGTGTACGTTAATGCGGGGTATGTATGTATATATGTGTACGTTAATGCGGGGTATGTATGTATATATGTGTACGTTAATGCGGGGTATGTATGTATATATATGTGTACGTTAATGCGGGGTATGTATGTATATATGTGTACGTTAATGTGGGGTATGTATGTATATATGTGTACGTTAATGCGGGGTATGTATGTATATATGTGTACGTTAATGCGGGGTATGTATGTATATATATGTGTACGTTAATGCTGGGTATGTATGTATATATATATGTGTACGTTAATGCGGGGTATCTATTTATATGTGTACGTTAATGCGGGGTATGTATGTATATATATGTGTACGTTAATGCGGGGTATGTATGTATATATATGTGTACGTTAATGCGGGGTATGTATGTATATATATATATGTGTACGTTAATGAGGGGTATGTATGTATATATATGTGTACGTTAATGCGGGGTATGTATATATATGTGTACGTTAATGCGGGGTATGTATGTATATATAGGTTTACGTTAATGCGGGGTATGTATGTATATATATATATATGTGTACGTTAATGCGGGGTATGTATGTATATATATGTGTACGTTAATGCGGGGTATGTATGTATATGTGTGTACGTTAATGCGGGGTATGTATGTATATATATATATGTGTACGTTAATGCGGGGTATGTATGTATATATATATGTGTACGTTAATGCGGGGTATGTATGTATATATATATGTGTACGTTAATGCGGGGTATGTATGTATATATATGTGTACGTTAATGCGGGGTATGTATGTATATGTGTATACGTTAATGCGGGGTATGTATGTATATATATATGTGTACGTTAATGCGGGGTATGTATGTATATATATATGTGTACGTTAATGCGGGGTATGTATGTATATATATATGTGTACGTTAATGCGGGGTATGTATGTATATATATGTGTACGTTAATGCGGGGTATGTATGTATATATATGTGTACGTTAATGCGGGGTATGTATGTATATATATATGTGTACGTTAATGCTGGGTATGTATGTATATATATATGTGTACGTTAATGCGGGGTATGTATGTATATATATATGTGTACGTTAATGCGGGGTATGTATGTATATATATATATATTTTGTGAGAGAAAGAAAAGACCCCGCATCCGTATGACAAATAAAGGCAACTACAAAACAGACAAGAAAATGAAGATGTAATCATCTATCGGTGGTGCTAAAAGGGCATATAATATTGTAAAAAGAACAAAAGAGCCCCAAAAAAAGCACTCAAGTATGCCTCACATTACAAAACCACATTGTTTATTTGGAAAATGTCACAGAACATAAAGTAAAATTAAAAGCACAGAAAATAAAATACGGCATGGATCCCCTGACAGGTGCAAACTTGATAGAAACCTCTAATCAGGGAGTGACCCTGAAAAACAATTCAGAAGTCTAATAGACGGATAGATACTGACAAAGTACCTGACAAGGTATATACCACGTAGCTTTTAACAGACACAACTCAATAGTTAAGTAAGGTGGCTGATACTGTGGGTAACAGAATAATGCTGTCTCCCTGGTTCTGGGGACAAGTGTGTAACATGGCAATATCAGCAAGTTAGCAATGAAAACACATAGATACTCACAGAAAAGCACACCTTAGTCTGTTACAGCAATAAAAAGATACTTCACCTTATGTCAGGTACTCAGCAGAGTGTGTAGAGGAATCAAGGAGCCAAGCTCAAAGCACATGAGGATGTCCCAAGGGGGGGACAAAACAGGGGATCCTGCCTACTGAACCTGCTCCTACGCGTTTCGGCCTTTGCCTTCAACTGGGAGGGGTACTGTAGGCAGTAAAACATGCACTTTAAAAAGGGATCTAATTGGGCCAGTGATAGCAAGCACCTGAAATGTTTAATAAGCCGCACATGGAATAGGGATATATATATATATGTGTACGTTAATGTGGGGTATGTATGTATATATATATGTGTACGTTAATGCGGGGTATGTATGTATATATATATGTGTACGTTAATGCGGGGTATGTATGTATATATATGTGTACGTTAATGCGGGGTATGTATGTATGTATATATATATATGTGTACGTTAATGCGGGGTATGTATGTATATATATATGTGTACGTTAATGTGGGGTATGTATGTATATATATATATGTGTACGTTAATGCGGGGTATGTATGTATATATATGTGTACGTTAATGCGGGGTATGTATGTATATATATGTGTACGTTAATGCGGGGTATGTATGTATGTATATATATATATATATATGTGTACGTTAATGTGGGGTATGTATGTATATATATATATGTGTACGTTAATGTGGGGTATGTATGTATATATATGTGTACGTTAATGCGGGGTATGTATATATATATATGTGTACGTTAATGCGGGGTATGTATGTATATATATATGTGTACGTTAATGCGGGGTATATGTATATATATATATGTGTACGTTAATGCGGGGTATGCCTGTACTCCTTTCTTTCCTATTTAACCAGAAGATCGGTTTTATATTTCTTTCTCATGTTTCTTATATCCACATTTTTTAATTATATTTTTCCCCTCATATCTTAATAAGTGATCTTGATTTGTTACATTTTTTATTCCATTGTTAAAAAAATCCCCTAAACCAGGAGAGTCTCAACTCCTTTCCTCAAGATCCCCCCCCCCCCCACCCCCCCCCACAGATCAGATTTTCATGATATCCCTGCTTCAGCAGCGATGGCTCAATCAGTGGCTCAGTCGCAGGTCTTGAGGACTGGAGTTGGGAACCCCTGCCCTAAACACAGCAAAGGGACGCCCAAAATACGTCACTCTATCTTGGGGGTTGCAAAAAAGAGCAGCCTGAATAAATGGATGAAAACGCTCCCGTCGCCATCAGAGAGTCACAGGGAGAGCGTTACAAATGAATAAAAATACCATTTATAATGAGGATGTTGTAGGAATTTTTTATTTTTTTTAAATACCGTAGGATCCTTTCTTAAAACCGATGTCAGTGGCAAGGCGAGCATCATATTAGGGGGGAATTCTGGTATAGAAAGGTCCCTCTGCTTCAGATATCATTCAAATCAGGCAGGTATGCATTTGTGTGCCTGTTTAGAAGCGGTAGCATGGGGGGAAATGATGCAGAGGTATTCCATTTATTATTTGCAATAGGATAAGATTTGCTGACCCCCTCCCCTCCACACCCCAAATATCCCCATTTATAAATATGTGCAATCATTGTTTCTGAAGATTGATATCGCAAAACCCTGAAAACGAAAGAAAATGTTTAAACCAGGGGGTCTCAAACTCAGTCCTCAAGGGCCACCAACAGGCCTGGTTTTATGGATATCCCTGCTTCAGCGCAGGTAGCTCAATTAGTGGCTCAGTCTTTGACTGCTCCACCTGTGCTGAAGCAGGGATATGCATAAAACCTGGCCTGTTTATGGACCTTGAGGACTGAGTTTGAGACCCCTGTTTTAAACAAAGAACGAAAACGTGCCTTAAACAGTGTTATTCAACTGATCCTGTGTATTTCCTACACTATATTATCCGTCTACAAAAATCTCAGCACCAGCATCCCCCCCCCCCCCTATCTTAAGACAGATTCTGTTTAGTGGGGAGGGGGGGGACAGATTCTGTTTTGTGAGTGGGGAGAGGTCCGTTTTGGTGTGTGTGGGAGGGTGCTATTTTGTGTGTGCTGCGGGGGTGGGGGTGCCATGTTGTGTGTGTGTGCTGCAGGGGGGTGTCATGTTGTGTTTGCTGCAGAGGGTGGCCATGGGGTGTGTGTGTGTATGCTGCGCTCGGAGGGGGGGTTGCCATGTTGTGTGTGCTGCAGGGGGTGCCATGTTGTGTGTGTGTATGCTGCGCTCGGGGGGGGGGCATGTTGTGTGTGTGTGCTGCAGGGGGGTGCCATGTTGTGTTTGCTGCAGGGGGTGCCATGGGGTGTGTGTGTGTATGCTGCGCTCGGAAGGGGGGTTGCCATGTTGTGTGTGCTGCAGGGGGGTGCCATGTTGTGTGTGTGTATGCTGCGCTCGGGGGGGGGGGGGGGCATGTTGTGTGTGTGCTGCATGGTGGGGTGCCATTTTGTGTGTGTGTGCTGTGTGCGTGTGTGTGTGGGGAGGGGGGTAATGATTACATTTGGTGTATTGAGGAGAGGGCTGTATTATGTTTATTGAGGAGAGGGCGATCCGAAAAATGTAAGGGCGGCAAAAAGGTATGGGCCCAAGGGCAGCAAAATGGCAAATCTGCCACTGTCCATGCGTTATCTCCTTAACCATTGTTCTGAATGAATCTATTTTAAAATAACTCGCCAGCATTAACTGAACACATTGCGCTAATTGGGTAATAACGTCTGTATCTGTACCTCTGCACCCTCACTGTGCTCTCTGACAATAGCAGCGCCACTTATCTCCGAGTAAGGAAGTAGGCCGCATTATTATAATGCACATATTAGAAACTGAGCAGGGTTATTGTATGTGATGCGATATTCTAATATTTACACTATGCCTTCCTTTGTTCTTATAACTGATTTTTTTCTGGCAACTACAACAATATATATATCGCATTTCGCAAAGGTCCGTACGCAGCGGGAAAACGGGTCCCATCTGTGCAATGGGAATTAGCAAAGCCCCCCAACTCCCCGTGAAGAAGAGCAGAAGTGCATTATTTATACTGACTTCATGGACAGACCCGCCACTGCTCGTTCTCATTCCCACGCCCAGCTTTCTAGTTCCCTGCCCATTTATCTATTGCTATAGTATTACAGCTCCTTAATGTAACGGTGCAATAGTCTTTTCACCCAGGAGACAGCTGAGCTCTTTGCATTAACGATACTAACAAAAAGATGTTTGTGACAGATGTCACATAGGTCACACGCTGTTTAAATGACAGATTTACAATTTATATTACTTAGGTTGGACCTGGTATAATTTAGAGCTCAGTAAGTAAACACAAACACATAAAACACATGTATCTATCTATCTATCTATCTATCTATCTATCTATCTATCTATCTATCTATCTATCTATCTATCTATGTCTATAATATCTTGTTTGTATGTCTGTCAGTATTTATATATATTGTTCTTTTTCTTTAGAGACATTTGACCCTAGAAGCTCAGCTGTTCCAAGAAAACCCAATAGTCTAAATGCACAAGCTATTTAAATTATTGACAGACGTCAAATGTGATCAATAATGGAGAGGTTTTCTTAGCCAGCATTTGAATAAAGGTGGAGATGCTATAAAAGTCTGACCTGTTCTAGAATGTGTGATCATTTTAACTTGCACATAAACCGTGTGTCATTAGCCCAAATGTCATTATTAATATTGCAGTGTGCACTCAGGAATATTTATGGGCAGTATTCCGATGGTGGGATTCTGTCTGGGTGAGAGGCAGAGAAACAGCATTGTTTGTAAGATTGGTTCACTGAAACATGCAGAAAGGACACAAAAAAAGATCAGTACAGTCTGCATGGTAAATTCTGACTGGAAATCGGTGACTCTGCTTCATATCCGATCATAATTATGATTTCATGAAAATTATGAATTGATTTTATATGCTATTTTTGCACTAGGGACAATTACAGATGGTTCTTAGCTCATAAGCAAACAAGGCAACTGCTTAGGGACACGCAGTCTAAGGGCTGTTATATACAGCATGCGGTCGTGTGGCCACGCGTGCCTATGCGAACGCGTGCACGTGCCGCATGCTTTTCATGTTTATAGAGCATGGAGCTGTGTATGTGTGTATAGGTGTGTGTGTATAGGTGTGTATGTGTGTGTATGTGTGTGTATGTGTGTGTATATGCATGTATATGCGAGTATATGTGTGTGTATGTGTGTGTATGTGTGTGTATGTGTGTGTATATGCGAGTACATGTGTGTGTGTGTATATGCATGTATATGCGTGTGTATGTGTGTGTATGTGTGTGTATATGCGAGTACATGTGTGTGTATGTGTGTATATGCGAGTATATGTGTGTGTGTGTTTATGTGTGTGTATGTGTGTGTATGTGTGTGTATGTGTGTGTATATGCGAGTACATGTGTGTGTATGTGTGTGTATGTGTGTGTATATGCGAGTACATGTGTGTGTGTGTGTGTATGTGTGTGTATGTGTGTGTATATGCGAGTACATGTGTGTGTATGTGTGTGTATATGTGTGTATGTGTGTGTATGTGTGTGTATATGCATGTATATGCGAGTATATGTGTGTGTATGTGTGTGTATGTGTGTGTATATGCGAGTATATGTGTGTATGTGTGTGTATGTGTGTGTATATGCATGTATATGCGAGTATGTGTGTGTATGTGTGTGTATGTGTGTGTATGTGTGTGTATGTGTGTGTATATGCGTGTATATGCGTGTGTGTGTGTGTGTGTGTGTATGTGTGTGTATGTGTGTGTATGTGTGTGTATATGCATGTATATGCGAGTATATGTGTGTGTATATGCGAGTGTATGTGTGTGTATGTGTGTGTATGTGTGTGTATATGCATGTATATGCGAGTATATGTGTGTATGTGTGTGTATGTGTGTGTATATGCGTGTATATGTGTGTGTGTGTGTGTGTATGTGTGTGTATGTGTGTGTATGTGTGTGTATATGCGAGTATATGTGTGTGTATGTATGTGTGTGTATATGCGAGTATATGCGAGTATATGTGTGTGCATGGTTGTGTGAGTGAAGGAAGACCTAAGCAAGTTTTTTAAAGAAAATAAAAGTTTAATCTTATACTATATTAGTGAAAGCACTGTATGTTTGCCTGCCTGCCTGCATGCATGCCTGCCTGCTGGATGTCCGGTGTCCTAGCGGCAATCTCATTGGTCCTTGGCCCGCCCGCCCCCGCACACCTCTCATTGGCCTCACACACTCACACCACCCCCTTGGCCCGCCCCCCACACCTCTCATTGGCCTGAGGCGGAGTGACGGGCCAAAGGTCCAAAAAAATAAATAAAACACACACACACACACACACACACACACACACACACACACACACACACACACACACACACACACACACACACACACACACACACACACACACACACACACACACACACACACACACACACACACACACACACACACACACACACCTCTCTCCCCTCTCCAAATCACCTTTTCCCCCTCCCCAGCGGCATCACCTCTTCCCCTCCCAGCGGCATCACCTCTTCCCCCTCCCCAGCGGCATCACCTCTTCCCCTCCCCAGCGGCATCACCCTCTTCCCCCTCCCCAGCGGCATCACCTCTTCCCCCTCCCCAGCGGCATCACCTCTTCCCCTCCCCAGCGGCATCACCTCTTCCCCCTCCCCACTCTCCCCCTCCCAGCGGCATCACCTCTCCCCCCCTCCCCAGCGGCATCACCTCTTCCCCCTCCCCAGCGGCATCACCTCTCCCCGCTCCAAATCACCTCTCCCCGCTCCAAATCACCTCCCCCTCCCCCGCTCCAAATCACCTCGCTTCCCGCAGCTGCCACGCGGCGCGTAAGATGGCGGACCCCCCTTCCTCCCTCGCGGCGCCGAGTCAGACGGTGGCGGCGCCCGGAAGTACAGGTAGGTGTCGCTCCCCACCTCCGGCGCCAAACGGAACTGAG